>NC_135331.1:155090456-155307956 GCF_023851605.1 Tamandua tetradactyla
TTTTTTGAAATAGAGATAGCACTCTGGCAGAGAGGATAGAGAAGAACCTCTGACATTTATTGAGGCATATTCTATGTTCAGTACTGCTTTAGATACTATTAAATTCATAATCTATTGTGCCCATAACTCTGGGAGCTAAGTATTATTAACCTCTTTTCATAGGACAGGGAGGTAAGGCTTAGAGATGTGAAGTTCTTTGCTCTAGAATATGCAGATAATATGGTGGGACAGCCCTCCCCACTCCAGACATTCATTCTTTACATGCTATGTTCTGACACATCCACATACCCACCTTCCATTAGACACCTGTGAAGTTTAACAATATCAATTATAATTATCTCAGTGGCTTACAAAGGACTCAAGATTTTAATTGAAGAACCAGGCCTTGCGCCCAGATTTCTTTCAGTTACCAATAAGATATTGGATATTTTTTAGCAGAATGGTTCTCAAACTTGAGCAAGCATTAGAATCATGTAGAATTCTTATTGAATAGATATCTCTTAGGCCCACCCACTGAATATCTGGTTCAGTAGGTCAGGGGTGGGCTAGAGAATTTTGACAAGTATTCCAGTGCTGCTGATGCTACTCTTTTGGGCTTATGAGGTGTGAAAAGAACAGAGAAGTTAAGTGTAATTCCAGGGTTTTTGGCCCGAGCAACTGGAAGAATGGTGTTGCCGTTGATTGTAATGGGGAAGACTGAAGGTGGAACAGATTTAGTTTTAGAGATGATGAATTTGAAATATTTGACATTTTGTTGGAAGTTGTGGTTTGTGGGTTGTTGGAATATAGACAGTATTTAAGGTACTGGTGCTGGATGAGACACAAAATTGAGTGTCAATAGAGAAAAGCACCAAGGGCCAAGATCTTGGGCGCTCTAACATTTAAAGTTTGAGAGAAAGAGTAGAATGAGTAAAGAAGACTGAGAAGGCAGAACCACTGAAGTAGGAGAAAAACAACATAGTTCAGTTTTCTGAAAACCACGTGATCTGATTTCCATTTTAAAAGGATTACTCTAGCCCACTGTATTAAGTATAGATTTAGTGGACTCTGGTAGAAGTAGAGGCCAATTAAATGAATATTCCAGTAATCTAGGTTAGAGATACTTGTGGTTTGTTTCAGAATCATAGCAGTAGAAGTGGTGGTAAAAGTTGGGTCTTTGTTATATTTTTAAGATGGAGCGGCCAATAATAAAGAGTGAGGGTCAGGAAATGGAGTAGAACGGAGACAATTTTTTCAGACCGTGGCTGCTAAAATGGATATTACAGTACCCCTTCTTGGGTAATGTCTTATATCCCTATTTTCTTGTTCTGAATTTCTCTAGGCAGAAAGGTGACACATAAAAGTGGGCCATGGTTTGTGAATCACTATGTATATATACTGCAAAGTCATATCCACCTCAAGAGGTTAAAAACACATTAGGAGTCTTCTGCTAAAAGGCCAAGTACAGGAAGTTTGGGAATGATCAGTTGATACTATTCCCATTCTTTGAGTTTTGATTCACAACATACAAATAAACAGGCCTCTTTCTTTCTTAGTGCTTAATGAGTAGTGTGGTTAATTGAGTCAAACCACATCAGCGATCTTAGGAGAATTAGAATAGGCACGTATAAATTAATCAAGCTAGCCTAAAAGATACTCTTTAATAGGTGAAGTGCTTGTGGTTAACACAAGAAGAATCAAGGAAGTAAATGCAAGAATCATGGTTCACAGAGAGATGGGAACAATGATACTCTTAAACCTGAAATGACTAAAGCTGTTTTACCTCTGAAAGATCAGGGTACCTGTTTTTGTTTGTTAAGCTGCCAGAATGCAATATACAAGAAATGGAACAGCTTTTAAATAGTGAATTTATTAAGTTGCAAGTTTACAGTTCTAAGGCCATGAAAATGTCCAAATAAAGGCACCAACACAAGGTTACCTTCACTCAGGAAAGGCTGATGCTGACCAGAACAGCTCTGTCAGCTGGGAAGACACATGGCTGGCATCTGCTTGGATCTTTGGGTTCTACACAGCTCTCTCAGCTGGGAGGACATATAGCAACATCTGTCAGCTTTCTCTCCTCGTTTCATTAAGGCTTCCCTTGGGCATCTTCCTTCTGTGTCTGCAAAGGTCTCTGGCTGTGTAGGTTCTGTTGGTTTTGAAGCTTTTTCAAAATGGTTCTCTCTTAAAGGGTTCCAATAAGCAACCCCACCTTGAATGAGTGAGATATATCTCTACAGAAACCATCCAGTCAAAAGTTACCACCCACAATTGGGTGGGTCATGTCTCCATGGAAACAATAAAAAAGATCCCACCCAGCAGTACTGTATGAGGATTAAAGAACATGGCTTTTCTGGGGTACATGACAGTTTCAAACCAGCACATTTCACCCTTTGGACCCCCAAAAGACATGTTTTCTCTAAACGCAAAATACATTCATTCCATCACAATATCACAAAGTCTTAAACCATCTCAGTAAAAGCACAGAAATAATACAAAGTCAGAAACAGTACAAAATTTCAACAGTCAGCCACAGGCATGGTCTGTTGTAAGGCAAAATTCTCCTCTGGCTGTGGACCTGTAAAACTCAGAACAAGTTATCTGTTGCCAACATATAAAGGAGAGACAGTCATAGGATACATATTTCCATTTCCATAGGGAGAAATTATAAGGAACATAGGAATTACTGGACCCAAATAGTTCCAAAAACCTGCAGAGTAAATTCCATTTGATTTCAAAGTCTGAGTGAGAGTCATTTATCCTCGGGGCTTTAGAAAGGTGCAGTCCTATCCTTTCCAATGACCTACACAGCAACCCTGCTCTCTCCAATGAGAATTGCAACCTTGAAGGACATTGGGGAAACCACCTTTTTCTTCACTCTACCCTCTCTAAGTATCAGGGCAATACCTGGGCATTCTGCCATCTCTGGGACATATGCTAACCCCCTCAGAACAGTGTGGTGGCAGCAAAGCTCTCTTCAATCCTCAAGGAATGTGCTCCACTTTCTCTGAGACTTGAGGGACTGAAACTCCTGCTTTCTGCCTTCAGGACAAATTCTCACCCTCTCCAAGTGCTTGGGTAGGTCCTCTCTCCTGGCCTGAGGTTTCCTAGCCTCAGACCTTAGCTTTCAAGTTTCTACCTCTGAAGTTTCTTTCAATTTGTCCCTTTTCTGTCCCTTTTAGTCCAGACTGGCAGTGGCTCTGTTTATACAGATCTCACAATACTTTTGTTGGTTTTCCATGTAGTAGGCTTGGATCAAAACCATTAGACAAAAGGACTTTTCATAAATCTTCCTGGATAACTCCATCTCCATTGCTGGCTTTTTCTGAAATGGCTGACTGGTTCCATGTTTGGTTAAATCTTCATTTAGGGAACTATTCTCTGGGATTTACCCTTCAGGAAGCCCAGAATTTTCCAGACCATTAATTTCTGGTTTCTTTGTAGCCAAGAGTTCAGTCCTCAGCTTATCTCTTTCCTGTCACATTTCACTATAAGCTGCAAGGAGAATCCAGGCTGCACTTTCCACATTTACTTTGGAAATCTCTTCTGCTAAAAATCCAAATTCATGGCTTTTAAAATTTTCCTTCCATCAAAAACCAGTAGTCAATTTTGCCAGATCATCTGCCATTTTAAAACAAGGGTCATCTTCTTTCCACTTTCCAATAACACATACATCATTTCTAAGACCTTATCAGAAGTGTCTTTGAAGTCCGCATTTCTATCAACAATCTCTTCAAAGCATTCTAGGCCTTCTCTGTCGAGCACCTCACAACTATTCCAGAATCTTTCCCTTATCCCTTTAAAAAGCTGTTCCAACATGCTTGGGATTTGTGAACCACAGCAGCACCCCACTTTTCTGGTACCAAAATCTGTTTTAGTTTGTTAAGCTGCCAGAATGCAATATACCAGAAATGGAATGGTTTTTAAAAAGAGAATTTATTGAGTTGCAAGTTTACAGTTCTAAGTCTGTGAAAATGTCCAAATTAAGATACCAACAAGAGGTTATCTGCACTCAAGAAAGGTTGAAGTCATCTGGAACAGTTCTGTCAACTGGTAAGTCATATGATGTCTGATGGGGTCTTTAGGTTCTGCACACCCCTCTCAGCTGGGAAGACATGAGGCAACTCTGCTAGCTTTCTCTCCTCATTTCATAAGCCTTCCCTATCTTCCTTTTGCATCTCCAAAGGTCTCTGGCTATATGGGCTCTGGTGGTTCTGAAGCTCTTACAAAATGTTTCTTTTCTTAAAGCGCTCCAGTAAGCAACCCCACCTTGAATGGGTGGAGACACATCTCCATGGAAACCAACTAATCAAAAGTCACAATTGAGTGTGTCACATCTCCATGGAAACAATAAAAAAATGATCCCACCCAGCCATACTGAATGAGGATTAAAGAACATGGCTTTTCTGGGATACTGACAGTTTCAACCTGGCATAGTACCTGTTCACTTAACTGGCATGTAAAGGGGTCTTTAAGATTAGATAATGAATAAACGGCTGTAGATGCTCCCCTAGCCAATATCTCAATAAGACACACATCTAAGTGTGATTTTAGAATTAATGGATCAATAAAATCTCAGAATGCCAGGGGCCAATTTAAGAGCATGAATGTAAGTCTAGCAAATAGAGAGCTAGAAAGAATTGGTGTACTGTGCTTGTTTTTCACAGTTGAATTATTGATTTGGTTAAGATTCCCCCAAGTCTCAGTTATAAAACAGTGATTTGCTCATAATAGATATTCAATAAACATAGATGATTGATTGTTTGATGTCTTAAACCATTCATAGTTGCTGTTTATAAATTCATGTATTCCAAGCTACACAGATTTCTTGCTTTTCAGCTTGTGCAAGAAAGCTAGCTTGCTTTCTTTCTCTTTCTGTTTCTTCTTTCCTAAGAAATAAACTAAGGGTGAACAATTAATATATATAATTTGATGTTTTTGGCTCTGGAATTTTGGAAAGAAATCATATTCTATCACACTACTTCTACATGTGAAAAACACATGCAGATAATTGGAGTCTTTCACATATCTTAATTCTAAGTGTTGGAGAAATTTTTCCTTTTCCTTGATAAAAATACCTATGGGTAGGTGGCATTACTTCCCTAGAAGGCAACTAAAATATTTGTGAAGATTATGATTTTAAGGAAATATAAATTAATAGTAAATGAACACCAGACCATCAAAAATTCTAAGAAGGTTTAAATGAATTAAAGGAAGAAATGGAAATACAGAAAATATCACCTATATACTTCTAAAAGAAATGAATTTTCTTCTCAATAAATGCTTATTATTTTTAGAGTTTTTAGTCAGTTCAATTAGTAATTTTGCACCTAATTTAAATGTATTAAAAATAATTTTATATTCTGTCTTTTAAGCAGATGGGAGACTGCAAATTTTAAAGGTTGTGAATCTTGCATAAAATAATAGTCTTATGTGTACTAAAAATTGTCATTTCAAAATTATGTAAAGAATTTTAGTCATTTTATAAATGTAGACTCACAAATTAACAATTAATATAAATGAAAGGAAATTCTGGACTTCAGACTTCCTGTTCTATCAGTAACTATGAATTCTAACCTACGTTATACTTATTAATAAAGCAAATAATATTATTTTTCTCAAGTCTTTGCCTACTTATGATACTTTCTGAAATTAAAATGGTGTGCATTGACTGTTAAGAAATTTCAATTGAAAATTCAGCTTATTAAATAATTTTATTTAAAAATGCTTCTGTTGGTTTGCATCTGTTATGCATCCCAGAAAATCCTATGTTCTTTTAATCTAATCTTGTTGGGGTAGAGCTATTATTGGATGGGACCTTTTGATTAGGTTGTTTCATGTAGTTGTGACCCCCGCCTCTTCGAGGTGGGTCTTAATACTTTTACTGGAATCCTCTCTGAAGAAAATAAAAGAAAACATTGAGAGCCAATTTAGATTGCAGACAGATGAAACCAAATGAAGTACAGAGACAGAGGAGACATGCCCCAGAGACACTAAGAGGAGACCCGTAAGATGTAGAGAGCTCAGAGACGTGTCCCCAGAGAAGCAAACAAGGACAGATACTCAGATACTCAGAGAGAAAGCTGCTGGAAACAGAGGCCGAGAGCAAAGGAGCCCAAGAGCAAGATTGGCAGACGTCACTGAGTACCTTCCCGTATGAGAAAGGAACCCTGAATGCCTCAGCCTTTTTACAGAGTCAAGGCATCTTTCTCTGGATGACTTAAATTGGACATTTTCATGGCCTTGGAATCGTAACTTGTAACTTAATGGATTTACCCTTTGTAAAAGTCAATCCATGTCTGGTATGTTGCATTCTGGCAGCTTTACCTTAAATGAATTTACTTTCATGAGTCAAACTATTTTTGAATGTTTAATTTTAATCAACTTTTTAAACAATAACATATTCTTATGAAAGGTGAAGTTTAGGCTGTATATCCCTAGGGCAGTAGTCTCAACTCTTGTTTGAAATAAAGCATGGTTAAAAAACCAAATTTATAAAAATCATATACACAGACAAATACATGGGATATAAAGAAAGGGGAGATTGGTTGTTCTAGTTTGCTAGCTGCCGGAATGCAACACACCAGAGACGGATTGGCTTTTAATAAAAGGGGATTTATTTTGTTAGTTCTTCAGAGGAAAGGCAGCTAACTTTCCACTGAGGCTCTTTCTTACGTGGAAGGCACAGGATGGTCTCTGCTGGTTTTCTCTCCAGGCCCCTGGGTTCCAACAACTTTCCCCGGGGTGACTTCTTTCTGCATTTCCAAAGGCCTGGGCTGAGCTGCAAGTGCTGAGATGAGGAATGCCGAGCTGCTTAGGCTGTGCTGCGTTGTGGTCTCTCATTTAAGCACCAGCCAATTAAGTCAAATGTCCTTCATTGCAGCAGGCATGCCTCCTAGCCTATTGCAGATGTAAATCAGCAACAGATGAGGTTCACATACCATTGGCTTATGGCCATAGCAACAAAACTAGGTACGCTCACCTGGCCAAGTTGACAACTGAATCTAACTACCACAGTTGTGATCTTCAGAGGCACACTGAAAGTTTTATATAATTTTGACTCTGACCAAATAAATAATTAGACTGAGTTTTGCACTCAGACCTGTCAAATTGAATCCAGGGATTTATACTGATTCTCCCAAGTTTTTATTCTTCAGATGGGTATTCATGCTTCAAATTGGTTTCTAACGTGCCCAATGTTTGTCCACATATGTTTCAAATCTCATGTAAAGAAAAAGTTTGAAAAAGTAGATCACACCATCATCATGCCATGAATTAGACTGGCTATAGCAGTTTGTTATTTCATTGAAGTATGGAGCAGCAAAAACTATTAGATCCTTTCATGGTCATTCTAAATTCCCTGTCTCAGTTTTCAGTGATTTGCCCTGACACTGTGGTCACACTGCTCTATCTGAATGAAATTCATCGTTTCTGATGGAGCAAAAAGCCCTAAGGCCAGAATTTCCCAACTCTCAGTTTCATATGTAGACTAATGGCAATACTGTCTAGTAAAGTCATAGTGCCTGCATATGGCTTGCCTGTTGAGAATCATGTATTTTCAGTTCCTCTTTGAATTAAACTTAAAGACTTCCAGAAATGGTGCTTCAAAAATGTCAAAATGTGATTAATATGTTCTGGTGCAGTCATCAATTTTTTACATCTAGATACACAAATTTAGCCAATTTGTTGTCTTTGAATATTGCTTTCTCCAAATTTATCTCCCTGTTTTCAGCTTTATCTCCATCTCACCTAACTGCTAAAGTTTTTCTATTTGAGGTATACATTTGACTAGGTCTTCTCTCTTTCTAGAACCCTTTAATGTTTTTTCATTATCCATAGAATAGAACTGAGCTTCTTTGCTTGGTATTCAGAGCTCTTCATCATCTGTCCAATGTCAGCCTCTC
The DNA here is from genome assembly GCF_023851605.1 of Tamandua tetradactyla. Taxonomy (NCBI): domain Eukaryota; kingdom Metazoa; phylum Chordata; class Mammalia; order Pilosa; family Myrmecophagidae; genus Tamandua; species Tamandua tetradactyla. Next base: position 155,098,340 of record NC_135331.1, read on the forward strand.
AGGTCTTCTTATCCCTTTATTTATAGTAATTATTCTTTAGCACTCTAGAACTGCCTGTAGTTCACATGGTGCTGTTGTCTCTGTGACTTTGTTCATGGTGATCCTTCTATCAGGAAAGCTCTTCCCCTCCTCTTTACCTGATTATGTCTATTCAGCTTTTAAGACCCCATCTCCACCAATTTCAGGAATTCTTTCTAGACAATTCTGCCACTCTTAAACTGGATACCTGTCCTTACTGCTTTCATAATATCAAAGCCTACCATTTACTCCCTATTCAATCCAACCTTCATTTTAAAGAAGCTGATCTGTTAAAGAATGATAGTCTAATGGGAACCAAAGGAAACATTTATTAATTCTTATAAATGTGCCTGACAACCTCCACAATAGATCTCTAGCAAAAATTGGATTGGATTGAACCATAAGCCAGGTTCCACCTTAGGTCAAATTCCACCTTAAGTCAGGTTCCTTGAATCTAATTCCTCATGTAATATCTCCCATCTCTGTTGAATGTGTGAGCTACCACTCCATACAGTTGTTGGGATTATTGGACTCTTAAATTAAAAGCAAAGGGGTTGTTATGATCAAAAGGACTGTCTTAGTCATTTTAATCTAGGTCACATTCTCCAGTCCTGCTTTACTTCTTAACTGAGTCCTGCTCCATAGCTGACTTGGAAGACCAACTGTCATCCAGACCATTCATTCCACAAAGTGTTTGAGCACCTTCTATACCTCAGTATCTTCTGTGTTGAACACTGTACATATAACAGTGTGGAGCTTAGAAGCCAGCCACCCCTGTTTGAATTCACATTGGACAACAGATGGAAAATGGAACTATGATTTCTGAGATGTGCCCTAATGTGTTTTTGCCTTCTGTGTCCCATGTACCATCTGCATTTCTCTAGATTATGAGTTTTTGTTTTTCAGTCCCCCTATCCCATGTCATAGACACCATTGTATAATCTTCCCATGGCCCATCAGGGCTGACATTGCCAATACACAAGTGTCAAGCATGCTTGGGATATAGTAGATGGCAGCTCTTTTTGCTACACATAAGTAATGTATTTTCAATGTAAAAAAAATATAAAATAGCTGAGGAATAGTAAAATGAAATAGAAAACAAAATTCATGACCCAGATACAGCTGCCGTTGACACTGAGTCCCCAAAATGTATGTAATCTGCTCAAAATGATAAAATTCATGTTAGAGCTACAATTGATATTAAGTGGTTCTCACACAACATAAAACTTTGGGTTAACAATGATTATTATAATGATGATGTTAAAGAAATTGCAACCAGTTATTTTAGATCTACTACATGTCTGTTGGCATAGTAGGCTGTTTTCTTAAACTCCACAAGATTTGGAGGCAATGATTATTATTATCCCCATTTGATAAATGTAGAAATAGACTCAGAGGGATTATGCATATTTCTTAAGTGCAGAGATTTATTTCCAAATTATAACTTCTGAAAAGTCTTAGTTTTTGCATTTATACACAAGCACACATATTTCATTTAAACTTGAAATAGCTTCCAAAGGTCAAAGGATTCTTAGAAAGAAATCCAGAGATAATTTTAAAGTAATAACCCAAGAGGAGGTTAAAAGAAATAAATAATTTCCTTTGATGGCTGGAACAATTCCTCGTGTTAGAAAATCCCAGTTTGGGAGAAATAACAGCTAACGTGATTTGACATTCGAATTGGAAAGGATAGATTGTTGGTACATTGCGTGTGGGTGGGCCTCTTCTACTTGAAAAGTTGTAATGTTTTCATTTAAAGAATGAATTGGATTTCTGGGCATGCGTGGTAGATACAGCAATTTTAAATTATTGGAGTTTCTGGACATTTTAAAGAGTTTTTCCATTTGAAAGAGCAAGGCTTTCCTACAAACACCAGGCAAATTGTTCTGCAAGTCATGCTGGTCAATCACCTCCGAATGGAAATGCTCACAGAAATTCAGACGTGTTCTCATAATTTTACAGCCTCTCTGAATGGTGTTCCTTGAACCCAAATCATTTTCAAATTGAAGCACTCTCATAGTTTGGATATTTTGTGGGTAATGTAAAATATTTTCAGTATTATAATAACTTTATATTTTCATACAATTTTTAAAGACAATAACCCTGCCCAACCTGTTTCCATGTGTGGCAATATGCAATTAAAACTTTATCTGCTTGATTATGCAAATCTAGTCAAATTTGTTTTTAAAAAAATAAAGACATGATTTGTAATAGATATTCCAGAAATATAAAAGCATTGGTTGAAGGGCTGTCTTGATTTTTGAGTTAAAGCAGACAAAACAAGAAATTAACCAGTGATTTTACATATGAGCCGTATGTATGAAATAGTACACCTGAAAGCCAGGTATAACAATGTGACAAAAGAGAAATAAAGATCTTTTATTATTGGATTGAAGAGATTAATGGGAGAAAAGGTAGTATAGCCACAATTTCCACAGCTTCTCTCTGCTACAGGGTTATTCAGAAAAAATAATATAAGCTCATTTATATCTACTGACCTTACTATATGTCCCAGAGATACCATAGTTATCTTTTATGCTACTAAGCTTTCTTTAGAAAATGTAAGATTAATATTAGTTTAATTGAAAGACTGAACAGAAACATTGACTTCCATTCAACTAAATCATTAAATTCAATGTTCCATATGGACACAAAGAACATCTAATTTATCCAATTAAAATAATTTCTGTGCCCTTCAAAGGTATATTGCCATAACAAGTGATGCGATGAATCACTTTTTAATAATGCTACACTCTGTCCTCTTATGCTGACTTAACAGAAAAGAAATATTTTATTTGATAGAAAAGGTAACTTTAATCCTCAGCCTAAGCATCATTAATAAAAATGTAAATAATAGATTCTCCTTTAATAATGCTCTTGCTGGAAAATTTTGGCAAATAAATGTATTTACTTTGTTGTTGGTTCCACATGAATTATTTTATTGGCAGGTTTATTTATTAATTATCCAGAGCAATGGTTTTCAGAAGCTCAAGCAAACCTACTGAATAATAGATAATGTAGCTTCCCAATAAGTCCATCAGGGATATTCAAGTTATTGCTGATAATAACAAAGGCTATTCTGAAACAGAAGCAACTTAGGAAAAATACTTAAAACTAGAATTCAAGTTGCATATTAATGTAAAATGGTTTTGCTGTTTTTAAAAGTGAATAGTAGAAAAAAAAAAGTGCATGGTAGAAAGAAAAATCTTCAACACTACAACAAAGATGGTATGGCCTTCCAAGGCACTCTAATATAAAGTACTATAGCAGAGAGAAACTTGAGAGACTATTCACGACTCTTGTTTTGGAAATAAATAAATTGGGAAATAGTATAGTTTGAGGATATTGAGCCTAAAAATAAATATAATTTGAAAGCAAATAGATAATTTAAGTATACAGTCTCTAAGCTATTTATTTCCAAACCAAGAGTTATGAACATGATGGTCTGAATGAGTCAAATGCTACAACAGTGCCAGAATTTACAAACAATATTACTGTAGAAAACAGAAGAGATGGAAGATTAGAGTTATGTTTTTTTAAAAAAAATGTTCATAATAAGAATGAAAGGCAACTCTATTCTCTATAGACCAGGGTGCTATTCTTGACATTAAGATATTCCGTAATATTTTCAAAAATAATTCATGAATAGATAAAAAATAAAGTGATAATAACTATGAACTAGCTTGGATCAAGTCCCACTAAAATATTACAATTACTATTATTATTTTTGCCATGTTAACTAGACAGATCAATTAAAGGAACATGGTAGAATTGATGGACTTGGATGTCCAACAAAGTCTTTGAGAGTATCTGATATTTAGCTGTTGAACATTCTGGAGTCAGGTGGGGCTAAGTAGGAATAGTATAGACAGACAGGTTAGTAATTAATTGATTGAATAATTATATCATAAATATGGTAATTAATGGATTGATGTCTAGAAGAAGTGTCATCCCTGATGGTCTCATATAGGCTCCATCTTTGGCTATCTCTTGGCCAATAGCTTCATTAATGAGTTGGATGTGGACAATGGATGATATGCTGATCATTTTTTGAAGTAAAATGAAGGAAAGATAAAAAGTAACCATGAAAAATTCAATCTTTGCTTAGCCCAGTACTAAAAATTCCATGATGGCCATTCATTATGCATTTATGAAATAAATGAATTATTTCTCCAAAGGGGTCTTAGTTTGAATGATGAGTTAAACATCTAATAAAAATAATTAGAAGCAAAGTACCAACTTCCAAGTAAACCATCATAAAAAAGAGCACACATGAAAAATAATAGTCAATAAAGGCTCCTTATCAGTCACCTGTGAGATATGAGTCCCCAGGGATCAGCCTGTCTTTACCTCAGAAACTAATTCAAACTCAGATCATATCAGTCTAATAAAGTATATTTTACAGAAGAAGGAGGCGATGGTTCCACCATTTCCCATGTAGGCCAACTTGTAGCTGGAATTGTGTGTTAAGGTTTAGTTGTCATTCTTCATATTGGATATGGACTAACTACAGAATCTCTGGGGTGAGGATGGAAGAAAGCTGTGGGAAATAATCATGGTGGTTAAGATGTTTGTGCCAAAAGGTCATCTTTTGATGTTTTTATCTTAATACTTGATGTTGATTTGTAAAACGAGGGGAAAATTATCTCTTAGATTCCATCTACTGCAGTTGCATGTCCAATTTACCTTTCACTGAAAGTGTTTTCCACTGTCACTAATGACTTTTGTTTTAATAAATCCAATACTGTAGAAAATTTTTATTTTATTTCAGTTGCAACCACACTCTCCTTTTTGAAACTCTCTTTCTTTGTCTTCCACAATTCCACAATATCCTAACTTTCTTTCTATGTGTTTGGCCATAACTTCTTAGCCTTTTTTTTGAAGGCTAATTTTCTTCCCCCACTTTAAGAGTGGTATTCTTCACTCCTTTGTCCTATAGCCTCTACTTGTGTCACTGTGGACTTTCCTAGAATCATTCTTCAATAGTTTTCCATTTACTGAAGACTCCCGACCCTGTATATCAGGTCCAGACTACTCTCCTGAATTCTAGACCCTCCTCTTTAGTCATCTGTTGAACATCTCCACTTGAGTATTTCCCTGATATGTCTGAATTAATAGCTCAGGACTGGACTTCTCACCCTTTTCCACATGCTCTGCAACTCCAGAGTTTCCTCTGTGGATGAATTGCCCTCCATCCCATTTCTCAAGCCATGCCAAAACAAAACGAACGTGTAAGCCTCAGAATTATCTTTGCCTCTTCTCTTTTCTCCCCCTGATCTTTCCATATTCAATCAGTAACATAATAGCAATAGGCAGCCATATTGTTTTCCAGTTAAGGTGCATCGGTTCCCTACCTACATTTTGGTAGCATGTTCATTATATAGTTTTAAAGTAAGAGCAAATTTAACAGGCAAATTGTAGGTACATAATTTTTTACATTCATGTCTTTGATAATTAGTAAGATGAAACAAATTCTTACAGTTTGTATTTCTTTCTTAATTCATCCTTTCCTATTTTAACTGTACTCTTTTATTTATTAGAAAAATTTATTTTTAAAGCTTTATCAATCAACCCTTATCTGACAAATGTTAAAATTATTATCTTAGTTTAATTTTTTGTAGTGAATATTTTGCTGTATAGAATTTCAAAAGAGTAATCTTTCCATCAAATAATTTCCTTTATCAAGTTTTCGATCAGTAGTATGTTTAGGAGATATATTTTCACATAAGATTAAAAAGTACTCACCCAATTTTCATCAAGAACTCTTACAATTTGTTTTTTTAATGCAAAATTTTACTATACCAGAAATATATTTTGTTGAAAGATGTGAGGGAGGAAGCCATTTTATTCCCAAAATGGAAAGTCAGTCATTGTTACTGATGATCCTCTTAGATATAAACAAAAGAAGGCATGGGTGTCTGTTTTAAGATGTCATCTACAACAGTATCCCTCTGCATGACTGAATTAGTTCTTAATCATTACTTGTAAAATGAATGGCTGAATGAATCAGTGAGGGACTCATCAAGTTCAACATTTCTCCATCCTAAATAACTTTTCCACTGTAATTACTTTGGCCAAAGCCAACATCATTTTTCACTTGGGGTATAGCAGAATAATCTTGCTTTCATCTAATCCGTGTTTTATAAGTTCAGCCAAAGTTGGTCCCCTAAAACACAAATCTGATCAGACCATATTCCTGCTTAAAGTCTTTTAATGAAATCCAGTTGTTCTGATGACAAAAATCAACATTGCTGAGTCTGGCTGACCAGGAGCTCTCCAGTATGTTTCTGTTTTCCCATTTATGAAAATCACTTGACATTTTCCCGCTATTTTTTATGCTTCCCATACCCTGGATGTTTCACTTCCCTAAATGTGCCATTCTCTGTCTCAGACCATCCTTTTCCTCCATTTGTTTTCATGTATTTGAATAACGTCATTTTCTCTAAGAGACCTTTCCTAATTTTTCCCCCAAGTTGTTTTCCCTTGCTTTGGCTTTCAAAAACACCCTGTACTGCCTTATCGTAATACTCATTTTTACACATTATCATAATATCTTGTATAGTTAGATGTCTTCTCCACTAGATTGCACTCTCAGCAGGGTGGGGCTGAAGCAATCTTGTCTATGATTAAATTTCTTGTTCCTAGTACAATGCCTGGCACTTCGTAGGAGTGCACTTCTTGTATGCATGAGAAGAGCACTACAGCATGTTCACAAACTTCCTTTCCAGTTTATATTGAATTGTGCTACTCATCTAGAGTTGATACAATTTAATGCATGGCAAAGAAAATCAAACACCACTAAAATCATTCTGCTTTGAAGTGCAGTAATATGTTTGCAGATCATAGGTTTAATTAAAAATGAATGACATATAAAGACATATAGCAACTGGATTCACAGAATAACAGTCTATAGTCTATTAATTCTGGCATTTGTAATGTACTAAGGCAAATATGTCCAAACAGCGCTAGAAACAATATTTAAATAGGTTTAGTATTGTTTCAAGATCATTTGGGGAATCAGTTACGCAGGAAAGTTGAAAGAAAAAGACCAATGTACCTGTATAAAATATTCAGAATTTAGTACTTAGAACTAAAATTTTGAGTTATAGATGTATTAACTGAGTTATCTTATTTATTCCTCATTGGAACACTGAGGTTCGTGGCATATTGACAGATGAGAAAAAATGACACCTAGAAAGGACTTTTGCAAAATAAATGAGCTACTAAGTGTCAGGGTTGGGCTTCAAACCTAAATCTTCTAACTCCTCACCCCATTTTTTATGCAGTAGGCTAAATAGAGTATCTTGTAACTCACTTTACATAATTTTCTGGTCCATTTGCTAACTTGCTTCAGTAAATGTGCTCCTCCATTAGTTCACTTACCACTACATTTTGCCTTCTTTGTATCTCCATTTTAGCCCAGAGCAAACAATTCATTTCAAAAAAACGTGGTTTCCATAAAATGTTAGGGAAGTGGAGGAAGAAGGACCAACCATCTTACTCAGGAAACGATACACGAACGAATTTCACCAAAAAGTCAGCCTTTTTTTTTCATTAAGGGTGGATTGAAGAGTTGTTGATATCTTTTGCTTTCTTCATTCTTCGTTTTTCCATGGCCTGGCAACTCTGCTTCCCCTCTCCGTGCACTGTCTTTCTAACCTCCTTAGTCCAGATAATCTCTTTAGATTACACGTGCATGAGCAGGTCAACAGGGCCCGCTGTTGGATCTTCATCCAAACTACCTATTTCCACCTGGCATTTTGTGGATCTGGACAGACCTAGTGTAAACTCTGCCCTTGAGTGACTATCCATAGTACAGACATCACATATGCTTCTGGGCAGTCCAATATAGGAAAGATGTCAGAAAATTAGAATCAATTCAGAAAAGGACAACAAATCAATTAAGGGACTGAAGTTGGCTGATTTTTGAGGAAATATTTTAAAAATGCATGTGTGTATCATCCCAGTCATATGTAATACAAAAATTTGCAATGGGTGTATGGATAATAAAAGCACAACAAATAATAATTTCAATGAAATATTTAAATACATGCCAGCTGAGAGAATAGTTCATTTATTTAAAATTTGACTGTTGATTATAAATTATGTACCTTAATAACAGTTGATGAAATATAAGCCATACGTTTAAATGCCTGGTAATATAATAGAACTAGTTTAGTGTCTAGATGTTTATTGTTTTGTGTCTAATGAACCAAGTGTTTACATTCTATATTGATTATCCAAGGTCAGCAGTTAATAAAACAGCCAAATTTATCCAGTGTTTGGAAAACCACTTTATACAGTGTCTGACACAAGTTAGGTTCTTATTAATGTTTTTTAAACAAACAAATAAATCCCAAGAAATCACATTGGCAAAAATGCTATATACTTACAATATGAAGGAAGTAATAGCAAGTTGAAAATTAAAATTTATAATATTATACATTCACTCATTTCATGAAAACTCAAGTAAGTTGCTTCCTTAATGTAAATATTAATGGGTTATTATTAGTGAATCCACACCACCAGAAGAAATATTAAAAGAAATAGAAACATGTCGAGTTCGTATGATATTATATTGTTCGAGTAAAGAGAAAAGATGAATTGATGTGCTATTATTGAATTCTGTATTTTATTACCGAAGTTAGGTATTTCAAAGTCATAGTTGTCAATTTCAAATATGATAAATCATCAATTCCTCAGAAGAAAAAATAAAATATCTGATCTTAAAAACCTCTTTATAGCATTTATTAAGACTAGATTATGATCTGCTCCATACTTTCAAATTCCCATTTTGCTTCAGGACCTGACAAGTTTTAGCCAAAGAAGATTTTGTAGATGCAAATTATGAATTATTTACTATAATTAGTTATAAATAAATAAGTACATTTGCTAATTCTTACACTATTTCTTGAGCTCTGATTCATGCCAGCTCCAAACAGTGAACATCAGGTTCTCTAAATGGTCATGTTCTCAGACTGTTTTATTTTTACTTTTCTCCCCCATTTTTTAATTAAAGAACTGTAGAATTACAAAACAATCATTCAGAAGTACAAAGTTCCCATAAACACCTTTCGTACACTCAGTTTTCCTTATTAACAGTGTTAACTAATAGGATAACTTTGCTCAAGGAAATGAAAAATAATTTTTATAATATTTTGTTAACAATTGTTTATAATTTACATTAAGGTTCACTCTCTGTGTTTTATAGTTTACCTTGTTTCCAAAAGTTTTATTATGGTAACATATTTACAAAATGAAATTTTCCATTGTAATAACTTTCGGATATGCAATTCAGTGGTGTTAATTATTTTCACAACAATTATTTTCATCATCAGTATCATTCATTATCAAAACTTTCCCATCACCCCAAACAGAAGCTCTCTTCCAATTAAACATGAACTCCCCATTCCCTACTCATATCCTGGTCTCTGGTAACCTGTATTCTAGTTTCTGACTCTATGAATTTGCATATTCTAATTATGTCATATCACTGAGATCATACAATATTTTTCCTTTTGTGTCTGGCTTTTTTCACTCAACATGATGTTTTCAAAGTTCATCCGCAGTGTAGCATGAATCCTAACGTCATTCCTTTTAACCGCTGCATACTATTCTATGGTATGTAAATACCACATTTTATTTATCCATTCACCTATTGCTGTATACTTGACTTGCTTTCACCTTTTGGCTGTTGTGAATAATGCAGTTATGACCATTGGTGTGTGCGAACACCTGTTCGAGATCCTGCTTTCAATGCTTTTGGGTATATACCTAGAAGTAAGATTGATGGATCATATGGCAATTTTGTAACTTTCTGAGGAACCACCAAACGATTTTCCACAGCAATTGCACCATCTTACATTCCCACCAACAATGAACTGGGTTCCTATTTCTCTACATCCTTTTTAACATTTATTTTCCATTTTTAAAAAAAATGGTAGCCATTCTATTGAGTTAGTGAGTGTGAAATTGTATCTCATTGTGTTTTTGTCTTGTATTTCCCTAATGGCTAATGATGCTGAGCAACTTTTCCTGTGCTTATTGTCCTTTTGTTGTTTTTACTTTTAACATTTCAGTCCATCTGCAGTTTGTTTTGATCTATGTTGAAAGGTGAGATGGAAGTGCTCTAACCTAGTTTTTGTCTAACTCACAATAGTCATTGATTAATCCCCAGTTGCTTCTGCATCTTTTATCATTTACTAGGTTCTTATAGATCCTAGTTCTTTTCCCAAGGCTGTTTATTTTCTTCAATTATTTGGCTGATCTTATCATCAGTATTATTCATTGCAGTTTCATTATGCATTTTAATATCTGATAGGGTGAGTGCTCTCAATCATTCTTTTTTCTCCCCCAAATTTTGTTGGTTTTTCAAACCTGTATATAGGTACAGATAAAACTTACATTTATTTGTCAGGTAATAAAATGATCAATTTTTTAAAATCAATTTTTAAACTCCTGACATTTTCAACTATAAATATTTTGAGAAAGAATTGTTTTATTGATGGCGTTGTCATCCACATTCCAAAACTTCATTTGTCTCTTTATTCAGTTTGAGGCTTTATTTGTAAAGAATAATTTGTACAGATATCCTTAGTCTTTTTCCAGGGAGCTTCTATTTTTATGGCCACTGTAAAGAGATTTCTCCATTTTATCTTAAAACTGGTTAAGGATAGAGTAGAGAAAACTTATGACTTTTTGTTTATGTTAATGTTCTTCTTAATCACTGAATTCATTTACTAAGTCTATTTTTTTCTCTTGTTTTCCTGTTTGATTCAAACAATGCTTTTGTTCTCCTCTTCAGAAGCTAAGCTATGCATTTAGGGTGGGCAATGGTAGCTCAGTGGCAGAGTACTCACCTGCCATGCCAGAGACCTGGGTTTGATTCCCGGTGCATGCCCTTGCAAAAAAAAAAAAAAAAAAAAAAAAAGTAAGTTCCTTATTTATATTTTGTATGTAATTGGAAAGAAATAGTAAATGATATTCAGAGAAGTGTTAATAGCAATGGCTAAGGCTATGGTGAATTTTAGTACAGATATTGCTTTGTCTTTTGCTTTTGAAGAGATTAAGACCAATGACTCTTGATCCAGATTACCTGAGTTTGAACCTGGCTGTGCCCTTCACTAGTAGGGGATGCAGGACACATGGCTTAACCTCCCTGGATCTGTAAAATAATTTCATCTATAAAATAAGGTTAATAATCGCACTTATACCCTAGATTTATTAACTGAGTTAATACATTTAATGTACTTAGAGTAGTGTCTATAACGGAAATTTATATGTTTTGATAATAATTATCAAACAAAACAAAATGTTAACTTTAATCAGGGGTTGGCAAACATTTTCTGTAACGGAGAGGATATTAAGTGTTTTAGACTTTGCTGTGGGCACAGTGTGTGTGACAGCTTCTCAGCTCGGGTGACATAGTGCGAAAGTGGTCATAGACAAGGCATAAGCAGATTGATGTGGCCGTCTTCCAACAAACCTTTACTTATAAAAACAGACTGAAAGTTGAATTTGGCCTCTGGGGTCATAGTTTGACAAACTCTGCTTTAAATCATTAATTCTGCTTTTATGTCTGCTTTATTTAAAGCTTCATATTTTCATGCTATTTGGTTGTTTCCTTTATTGACTATCTTCTTTAATTTATACATTTTTTATATTGACTATCTTCTTTGATTTTACAAAATTGTCTACTGACTACCTACTTTATGAGTAAGAAAATTTAAGTAATTCGCAAATGAAGAACTACAAATGCTCAATAAACATGAACATATGCTTAGTCTCACTAGAAGTTGAATAAATGAAAATTTCCAAAGAAGATATGTATTTATATTTACGTTTATATTTATACGCCAATCAAGCTGCCAAAAATGAAAAATCATTATGCAGTTGTATGTGTGAGTGTCTGTGTGTGTGGGGGGGAGGGTTGTAAGAGCTGGGGGAGTGGCGATTGATCTTCGCATGAAAAACTAAAGGGAAAATAAACATACTATTTTTCTGGATGGCAAATTGGTGACACACATCATGGCCTTAAAATGCATACCATTTGAACACAATTTATTTATAGGAATTTAAGGAAATAATTGGAAGAACACAAAGGTGTATTTACAGCACAGTTCATCATGGCATTATTTATAAGAGCAAAAACAACAGCAATAACCAGAGATAAAATTAATTCCAAACGAATTGAAATTAGATGTGGGGGAGCTTCTACTTCTTGTTAGGTTAGATTTGATAATGCAGATCAACCACCTTATAAAAGACAACATTAAAAAAAACCCTGAATGAAATATTTACAAAAACAACTTCAGTGCTCGCTTCGGCAGCACATATACCAAAATTGGAATGATACAGAGAAGATTAGCACGGCCCCTGTGCAAGGATGACGTGCAAACTCGTGAAGCGTTCCATATTTTAAAAAGAAAAAAAAGCAACTTAAGAAATGGATTATGTGGTTGACAGATAGTAATGTCGTATGGGGCTGTGAAGAGGGAGAGCGTTAGAGCTGGATGAGATGTGTCGCAGCCACTCTTTGGCCCTGAAATATGGAATCAGCAAAATTGTGAAGCTGGAATTTTAGTGTACAATGAAGTAGACTGAAATTCAGACCCCATCAAAGGGAACTAGCCCTGCTCTGGCCTAATTCCCAGAAGACTGCTCTCTGGGTTAGGGAACATGGCTCTGCTCTGATCACTTATCTAAATGGCCCTCCAAACCTCAAGCCTTGGTCTCATATGGACACCGCCCTTGGGTGTTCAGCTGAAGGAGATGAAAATTGTTTCTGAAGGAATAGATTAATTTCCTGGGTCTCAAACTAGTTCTAGAAATCTTTTCTTTTTCAAATAATTAATTCAACAAAAATTATGAGGTACAGAAGGAGACTAGACAATATCAGCCAGAATCATTAAAAACAGCATCCAGTAAAAACAGACCTAAGAAATATAAAACAATTATATTTTATATGTTACTGGAGATAACGGTCAAGTTTAAAAAGTTCAGTAAGAAACACTGAAAACTATAAAAAAGTGATACAAATTGAAAAGAGTAAACCAGAAATTATAAAAACTAAAATTAAATTTATGTTAAGCATTCAAAGGGTGGACTCTCTAGCAAATTATATAATGCAAGGTAGACCATTAGGAACTATCCAGAATGGAATATAGAGGGACAATAAAAATTCAGAAAATGGTAAGAGACCTAGAGGATATGATGAGAAGATTTAGCATATTTAATTGGAATTTCAGAAGAAGAAGAAAAAGAAAATTGTGCAGACAATTTTGAAGAGACAATGGAAAAAAAATTTCCACTGATTTAAGAATCCCAAGAAACCACAAGCAAGATAAATACATTAAAATATCTACACAGAGACACGCAATAGTGAAATGGCAGATAAATTAGCAATATGGAATTGGTTAAACACTTTGTGGTCTAACAAAGTGATCCTCAGCATATGAAGTTGATAATATGATGCAAGGTTATTAAGCTAGAAAATGCTTATGATATTAAGTGGAAAACAACCATGATATATGTAAAATGATCCTTTTTAAGTGTGAATATGTGCATGGAGGTATGTCTTGAATGTAAAATAAGATATTCAAAGTAGTATTTTCTAGATGGGGAAATGTGGGAGCTGTAAACTCTTTAATTCTCTATACTATTTTATGATTTTCTATGATAGTTATATTCTTACAGTATAATTTAAAAATCAAAGGCAAGATGAAAAAAAATCAAAGGCAAGACATAATACCCAGTGTCAGTGAGAGAATAGAGAGATAGATACTTTCATACTTTGCTTGTGAGATTGAACCTTGACACAAATTTAGTTAGGGTAAATTTGATTGTATGTTTAAAAATTTGTAAAATTGGTTGTGTCCTTTAATCTAGTGATTTCATGTCTAAGGAAATAGAGATGTACCGAGAGATTTATATAATGCATACAGATGCTCAATGCGTAAATCTTTGCCTAGAACACTCCTCCACTGGGCTAACTCTTACTCCCCCTTCAAGTTTCAGACGAAATGTCACTTTCTCAGCAAGTCTTTTCCCTCTTTATCCAGTAATGGTTTATGCGCTCCCCAATCCCTCCCATAACACACTCTACCAGAGTTACAATTATGCGTGTTTTCATCATTTGCATAATTTATGCCTTCCCCTGTACAGAGATTGTAAAATGTTGGAGGGAAGGGACTATATTATTTCTTTGTTCTTATCTCTGCCCCCTGTGCTGAGCACGGTTGATCACTCAGTATTTAATAAAGTAATATAAGAATACTCTTTTCAGATTTAATTGTGAGAGAAAAGTAGAAAGATAATAAAAGTTCAAAATTTGCTATCTTTTTGATTTATTATACAACATCCATATACTGGATACTACAGTTAAAATAAATGTTTTCAGAAAATGTTTAGTGGGCTCTAAAGGTTTTGATTGTATACTGTTAAGTAAAAGAACACTATCAGATCTATTTACCTATAAGATATATATATATATATATATATATATACACATGTATGTCAAAATGTTAGTATTTTCCAAATTTATATATTCACATCTTTTTTATTCTTTATATTCAGCTGTGTTTTCCAAATTCTCTGTGGTGAATATACATTAAATGCTGTAATAAAAATATCAACTTACTCTTTATCCTGATAATGACTTTTTCTACTATTTAGTTTGGTGAGCTTCAAAAGATCGAGATTTCCTATTGAATTGAATTAAATGCCTTTTCCTTGTCCTTTGAGATTCCTATGTAATTTTTCTTATTTTTTTATGTGTTATGAATTTAACACACATATTAACAAATAGTTTCCTAATGTAGAAACTATCTTTCATTAACAGATAAATCTTATTTGATGAATATGTGCCTTTTTTTTTTTTTTACATGGGCAGGCACCAGGAAACAAACCCAGGTCTCCAGTATGGCAGGCAAGAATTCTGCCACTGAGCAGAATTCTATATGTTTTTGATTCTATTTTATTTGATGGTCAGTTTATTTTTAAATAAGATTCCTTGTATTCATATGTTTTGTTGATATATAATTAAAAAAAATTTTTATAAGTATCATTATTGCCAGGTCATGGCATCAAAATTCTGCTGTTATTAAATGATTTGGATAGTTTTCTTTGTTTTTGTTGTATTTTGTTCTTGAACTGTTTTAAAACATTAGGGCTGTTATCTATTGTCTGAAATTTTAAGACAATAGGAAAGCCAAGAGAACAATGAAGTTTAATTAATTTGCTTGTGAGAAGATTATTTTGTAACTTTGTCAACTTTTCGTGGTTATTTATGTTTTCTACTTCATTTCCCCCATCTAATTTGTGTAATTTATGTTTGTGCAAGACACAAATTTAGACTTTCAAATTTTGTATTCATTCATTTACTCAACAAACATTAACTGAGCACCTACAATGCACAGTATGAAAAAAACAGAAATCCCTGTCCACAGAGACTTATATTCTAGTGGGGGAGGAAGAGAGATAATAAACCCCCCCAAAAAATAAATAAAATGTATTGTCTGTTAGATAGTCATATAGCTAAGAAAAAATTAAACTGGGAAGAGGGATGGGGAGTGTCAGGTGTCTACGTGTGTATGCAATTTTACATAGGCCATCAGGAAAGGCCTTACTGAGAAGGTGAGGTTGAATAAGATCTAAAATTCTTCAAGGAATGAACTATACAGATGTCCGGGGAAAGAATTTTAGGCAGGGGAAACCTCAAGTGTGAATTCCCCTAGAGAGCATCTGCGTAGCACATCTCAGAAACAGCAAAGGGATCAGTATGAGTGATTGGGACAAGGGGACACAGAAAATGGGTTCAGAAACCCATTGGCAGAAATTTTACTTATGTAAATATATACATATATATATATCTCATTTATATATATATATCTCATTTCTAGTTTTGAGTTTTTGCTTTTGTTTGTAGATTATATTTATTTTGGGATTTGTAATTTTCTAAGAAATATACCATAGAGCTATTGATTTTTTAATAGTTGTCTTTTTACAAAAAATTCTCTTTATATATTGTGATTTCCATTCTCTTGTTTACCTTTGACTTGCTTTATTCTTTGGCAGGCTTTTCAGTTTGACTATGTACTTTTATTTCTCCTGTCTTAATAATGGAATGATGAATAAAGTTTCTAAAGTTTTTAAATAGAATTTTGATTGAATCACAAAGTTTTTACATATAGTATTCTTGTTTCTGGCTTTTAAAAATGTGTTTTAGTCATAGTTATTTTTAAGTACAAGCTTTTCTGCTTATAAAACAGCATGTTTTATGATAGAAAAATGAAAGAAAAACTAGGAAGAAGAAAGAACATAAATCACCAATAAACTTGCCCATCACCCAATCATATATATATATATATATATACATATTTTTTCTTAAAATTGGGATGATACTTTATTGTTTTGTAACTATATATTTTTTGTACTTTATTTGTTTTGTAACTTTGTAATTTGACTTTTCCATGTTGGGTTTAAAAATGTTTAGACATTATAATTAATTTCTTGATGAGGAATACAGAAGTGGAAATACAAAGGTCATAGAAGGATGTATAATGAATGTAAAGCCGACCTTCTCTGTCCCCAGAGTTTCCCCCTTGTCCTAGGTGAAGGCAGTTACCAGCTTCCTGAGTGTGTTTGCAGAGATACTCCACTGCAAAAACTAACGTGTTATTACTCTTTCATTGTGGTCAGAATATCTATATTGTGTTTTTTTGCCACTTATAGCCATATTTGTGGGCCACTTATTTTTCTAAATATAATTCAGTTAGTCTTAAATTTGATGAAGATTGTTCCTAGATTCAGGAAATGAGCTATTTATCTGTGTTTTTAGTATTTATTTGCATTTTGTATTTTTATGTTTCTTCATAGGTATTTTAGTGATAGATTTTGAGACGCTGAAGTGGGGATTTGCATTCAAAATTTCACTTGCCAGGAGACTCTGTTTATTGATTTTTTTTAAACTTTTTAGTATTACAGCTCTACATTTCCTTTCTTTTTATTCTTACTTATATTTTTATCATAAGCTACTCTGTGACCTTTCTGGAAAAAGAAGAGCTATAAATCAATCAATATATAAATAATATTTTATTATTGTACTACAAAAGAATTATGCCAAGAAAATTTTCTCATTAAGAAACTGGATAGGTAAACCGTAGTATAAATGAGTATAAATGAGTGCTATATCAAATGATAGAAATCTTTTTTTATTGACTTAGAAAGATGTTCATGCCATTTTACCGAATGAAGGAAAAGAGCAGGTAACATAATGCTATACATACTGAGAGGGCATTAATGCAGAATTGTTGATGCAGATCTGTATATGCCCATATCTTAATATATCCATTGTGTATATGTCCATATCTATATATACACATACGTATATGCCAATATCTATTTATGCCAGATCCATACAAGCCCATAATAGGCACAGAGAGAGTTCTGGAAAGGCGTTTATTGAACAGTGATTACATATGCGTGGGCATGTGTAAATTTTATGATCGCTCATTTAGGCTTCTATTGGTTGTTTGGATTTTACATATATGCATACATAATTTTACCAAAAGTTTTATTTTCTTATAAGGGATTTGATAAATGTTTTCCTTAGATAATTATTATGCCAGAAATGCCAAAGTTTAAAATCCAGGCAACTTGCTTGCTAGCTCTACTATGCCAAGAACAGGAAAGGTCATGAAGCTTCTGTGTAGAATCTGGTTATTTATTAAATATTCGGGCTCAGTTTACCAGGACCTTTGTTATCCTATGAGAAATCATGGGTAATGAAGAGCTACTTGTAACATCAAACATAGGAGATATTATCTGTTCCTTCCCTATAGCCCATGACCTAAAAGCTTTTCTTTTTATCTTTATGTGAAAGAAAAACATGTTTTTCAAAAAAAGCATCAGGAGTTCACAGATATTGTGTGCATCACAAATTAGGCTCTGAAGATAGTCTACAGTTTTGTCTTTGTCCAAGTGTTTTGTTTTTGTCTTTTTCAACATTGTACTTTCTATTAGTTTTTAGAGAGCCAGGGAAAAGGATTTTGCTTTCAACCAATTGTGAGGAGGAAAATGCTT
The DNA here is from genome assembly GCF_023851605.1 of Tamandua tetradactyla. Lineage (NCBI taxonomy): Eukaryota > Metazoa > Chordata > Mammalia > Pilosa > Myrmecophagidae > Tamandua > Tamandua tetradactyla. The sequence continues at coordinate 155,116,439 of NC_135331.1, forward strand.
TCTAACTTGAAATGCATTTTTGTTTATTTTTTTTTTCATATAATCTGATGATCTGAAAAAGTGTCAGTGGTACGTGTTGAACTTTTCTATTCTCTTAGCAAATAAAAGAGGCATATTTTATTAAACTTTAAGGAGAGTTTAATAATCCAAACTTTGCAGATACATTTCTAAATGTTAAAGTTACAAGCAAATTAGACGCACATAATAGTACTAGAATCAACTGAGGGGTCAGAGTGCCTCTCATCTTCTCTCTCTCATCCTCTATCAAATGCAGAGTATTGGGGAGAAAACAAGGATGGATGTAATACGTAACTGGAATATTGGAAAGGGAAAGGGAGCTTTTAAATAAATTATCCAAAAGTTTGTCGCCACAGGATCATACATGTAGAGACTTTGCTTAGTCGTATTATTTTCTGTTTTCCTAGAGACACACAATGATAAACAATTTGTACATACTTCTAATGATAATTTCACTTTTGCCTAAAAAAAAAACTACTGGTTTTCAATCTTGGCTTGTGCGAGTATCTTTGATTTGTTATGTGAAAAATTCCAAACCCTATTAAATATAGTGTTTGTGGATATTCATTGGAAATTGTGGAAAAGAATTGATGGAGGAAAACTTTTGGTAATTAGAAAAGCAGAGGTGAAACATCTGGTTATCGGAACTATACTACTTTGCTTTTTGATGGAGCCATACTACTTTGCTTGTTAAGTGTGATGTGTAGTGTTAGTAAGTTGGTGGGTGCTGTACTCTGGAATGTTCTCACATCTTCTGCATGGTCTGGTGTGAAGCCTTCTTCATGTTGAGGTCAGCAGGGTAAAAGCTACCAATGCCAGGGAGCATGAACTAAGGTTATATGACTCTCAATAAGAAAAGCATGTGGATTACTAGACTATGCCATGCAGGGCCTTTCCTCCCTGGGAATGCCAGCCAAGTAAAGAAATAAATTTCTTGCACTGCCCTTGACTGTCTAGTGTTCAATCCATTTTCATTCTTACATTTATCAATTCAAAAATATTCATTTGATCATTGTATTGATTAGCTAAAGCTACCAGAATGCAATCTAGTAGAAATGGAATGGCTTATAAAGAAGTGATTTATTAAGTTGCAGGGTTACAATTCTAAGGCCATGAAAATTTCCAAATTAAGGCACCAACAAGAGGTTACCTTCACTCAAGAAAGGCTGATGCCATCTGGAATACTTCCGTTAGCTGGGAAGGCACCTGACTGGCATCTGCTGGTCCTTTGATCCTGGGCTCCGTTTCTTTCAGCCTCTGTTTTCTGTGGGGGTTTCACTTGGCTTTTCTAGGAACCAGGCTCTCTCCAGGTTCTGGCTTCCTTAGCATCTCATGGTAAGACACATTGCAACATCTGAGCTCTGCCCATATCTAGGCATCTGCTTTCTCTGTCAGAACTCCTAGCATCTCCAAACATTATGTCTTTATCAGCTCTGAAGCAACTGTTGTCCAAGGATCTGCATTTCAGGTTTCTCCAAAATAATTCCTCTTTAAAGGACTCTAGTAAACTAGTTAAGATCCACCTTGAATGAGTGAAGTTACATCTCCAGCTAATCAAAAGACCATAACTGCAACTGGGTGTGTCACATCACCATGGAAGTAATCTAACCAAAAGTTCACACCCTAACTGTGTGTGTCACATCTGCATGGAAACAATCCAATCAAAGTTTCCCACCCTAAACAATAAGCCTGGCCCCACAAGATTGGATCAGGATTAAAACATGGCTTTTCTGGGGAACATAATAGCTTCAAACAGGCATAATCACTCACTAAGTATCATGCGCTATGCTGGGCATACAATAAAATGAGACTAAACCTTGTCATTCATTACTCTACAGTCTTTTAGAGGAGACAGCAATAAAAGCAATTACAAAGCAATAAATCACATGCAGGATACTGTGGGGATGTGGAAGAGGGCACACATTGTTCTCTTGGAGGAGTCAGGAATGGTTTCTTAGAAGATCTAAGTCTTGTATATGACAGGAATAGGAACGGAGAATAGCCATTCTGGATGGAGGAATTCCATGTGCAAAGTCACAATAACTCAGGTAACCACAGAAATATGCACTTGAAAGAATGGTGAAGAGGCAAGACTGTCCAACATGATGTTTCTTATATGGAACACTTTAGGCTTAGAATTTTATATTCAAGGTAAAAACCATTAGAGTATTGAAAACCATAGTCAGATTAGCAATTTTGAAAAATCAACTAGATAGCATTATGCTGAATTGGGGCAGTCTATAATTGGAGATACGGACATCATTTAAGCAGTGTTTTGGAAAAAAAGCTTAACTATTTATGAATTACTCCTTCTGAACTCCATTCATCTATACACTTCTGGTAGATATGGAGTAGATATAGGTTTTAGTAAAGTAGGGTAAATGGGAAAAAAATGCACCCAAGAAAATAGCTTACTATTGTTTTCTCCCACAAACATCTAACAGGAGACCAAAGTTTGATTAACTTGATAAACACAAAGAGGAGCACGATGTGTTTGCTACTTGGTGAACAAGAGGAAATCTCATTTTCCCCAGAGACATTTTAATCTTGGGTAAAAGAAGTGTAAATGCAAAAGTGTAATTCAAAGCAAATGTTTTAAATGCTGAAGAAGAAATTCAAACATCCTAGCATGGAAATACAGAAGTGAATCTCTGGCTCAAAATCAAGACTTGTTTAAATGGGAAGGTGACAGTTAAATCTTGAAGGATGAGAAGGGCTTCAACAGATATTTGAGTAATTGGAAAGGAATAAGCAAAGGTATTAGATACATTTGAGAACTGATGTAGTTTAAATTACCTCAAATGTGTATAAGTGAGTGTTTGATGTAGAAGCACACTGGAACAGATTTTGATGAGATTTGAACGGATCACTACAGATTCTAGGTTATTTATTTATTTTTTTTGCAAGGGCAGGTACCGGGAATTGAACCTGGGTCTCTGGCATAGCAGGTGAGAATTCTGCCTGCTGAGCCATCATTGCACTGCCCAAGATTATAGGCTTTTTATGTAGACAATGTAGATCCATTGGGCAGTTTTTTAAGAGGAGGGTTGATTTGTTCAAAGTTAAAGTTTAGCAAGCCAGCACTTACCACAATGTGAGGGGAAATTATATATAGGAGATATTGGAGGGAAGAGAATGTTAGGATGCTATTGCAGTAATCTCAGAAAGAATAATTGAAATGCTGAACATAAATTTTCCTGACATAAGTGGACTGAAATGCCAGCTGCTGGATTAATAGAAAGGTTTGATATCACATATATAAACATTTCATTTATGAACTGCGTTTCTATTACAGAGAATAGGCATAAAAGCCACATCTTTAGAACAAATACTTTGCACAAAATTTTATTTTCAACCAGTCTTTACTATATCAATTTTTTTGGAGAAAGTTTATTATATCAAATACATCTTTTGCTTAGTGATCCTGTTTATTTTGGGTTGTAGGTGGTGAAACCTAGGGTCTTTAAACTTACAGTATCTGGTAGTACAAAGCACTTTCTTATCATGAGTTTCCTTGATGATTTTTGCCTAAAAAAAATGCATGGATCCACCCATTTCTCCAGTTGGTGCTTGTGGAGAGAGCATTGAACCCAGTGGCCCATTGAGGCCTCCTGCCTAGGATTGACAGTGCACCTGCAATGGGTTTGGGGCTGAAACGTTTGCAGTGCCCAGGTCAGTACCTGTTCCTGTTTGAATCTCAATTTGTTCATCTTCAAAATGAAGAGGTTTGATTAAAACACCACGAAGCTTCGTTTCAACTCTCATGTTCTCACAAATGTACATTTACCCACTAAACCAAACTTAAATTCTGCATTAAGACAAACGAACAAACATCTGATTTAATAATTTTGACTATCTTAAAGTACCTGAAAATAACTGGTTAAACCTGAAACTGTTTCAGGACTCTTCTAACCACTGGGTTACCATTTCCTCAGCTGTTCAAAACCACTACTTTGTGTGTGTGTGTGTGTGCATTTAATGTGTAAACACTGAGCTCTCTATTCTATGCTCACAAACTTCACTGCAGGCTTAAGGCAGCTTGCTATGAGTCATGAACAGGGAGAGGTGATTAAGTCAGAATATGTGAGAAATTAAAAGATAGATGATATTCTGAGGAAAGCAAGGCAAATGCAAATTCTGAGAGAATGGGGGATGCCTGTACAGCAGCTGAGTTTTGGTGCCTAGGCTGTGTGCATGAACGACTGCTGCAGTGAAGCTCTGCATCCCGCCTGCTGAGTGGTCAGTGTAGTTATCACTGTGGAAGATAGCTCCTCCTTTGTGACTGAGAGGCTTAATTGAGAAATACCTACAGCTCCCCTACCCGACTGCCTTGCTGACACCAAATATGTGTTAAGAGCGTTAGAAAAGACACCATATCAACCAGGAATGAAAATAAGAAACTTAATTTTAACTATGGCCTAGGCTGAATATTATGTGTGTGTGTGTATACGTATATAATACATAAAAATATGTATATGTGTGTGTGTTGTATGTATGTGTGTGTCTGTGTGTGTGTTTATGTATATATATTTCAGAAAGGCCATTTTGGGGATTTATAGAGTAAAGAGATTCTCAGTTTCTGAAATCCTAGATAAACTTCCTCCTTCCCTAGGTGTGCCATAGTTTCAAATTCATAAATTGTCTGAGTGTTATAAGGATTGGTGGGATCGGATATTGTTACCGTAGAACTTTCCAATATCTAAAAATTCAGCCTGCGCTGTAGCATTGCTAGGCTTCTTATCTGGAGTTCATCCTAAATACAATGATACGTACTGTGTAGTCATATTATTTTAATGTGGTCTTTACAGAGCCCTATTATGAGACCTAGAAGTCAGTTCAGACAATTTTTTCTTTAGTTGAAAGTACTCTTAAAGACATTGTACCACCTGTCTTTGCTAAAGGTTAATGGTTAAAAGAGAAATGCTTCTCATTGATAATTAAAAACATTAAAAAAGAAATGATTTCATTTAAAAATAAGTTCCTATTAACTTTCTCTCTCTTTATAGAAAAAGTTTTTATGCAACAAGCTCTTATATGACAAATTCTTATGCTAGGAGAGCTTGCATTTTCTCCATTTGTGGCTAACAAAAGAAACTCTAAAAATTGTCCAAGATTGTTTAGCTTTGTAGAAGTGAAAATGAGTTTTAAAATACATAATAAATTATTAGTACAATCTTTTTATAGTTTTCAGGGAAACTAATAATTTAAATGTGATCACAGTTTCCATCTGTATAAATGAATATAGCAATATCTTACAATTATTCAAACTTTCTTAGTATAAAATAGTAAGTACATATGAACCATTTTAAGAAAACTAATTTTTATATACTGCTAGCTTCTCAACCATGATGGCCTAATACCTTAATATCTGAGGAACTAAGCTGAGTTAGTGATGGACATGTATGTCTTAGAATGAAGTCCAAAGGACTAAACTAATTTTCATGCCTGTAGTGGACAAATGATGATGCTTTATCTCTACAGATTTTAATCAATACATTAGTCAGATCTCTAGATTCTTAAAAAAATATTGCCCTGAAGTAAATTTTAATTTATGCTGAAGATTTTAAGATGTGTGCAGTTTTGCATCAAAGTGCAAGTGTGAGTAAATTATGTATGGTGCCTTCTCAATGCCTGAAGCCTCTTTCAAACGAATATTTTTGTTTTCATCTCACTAATATGCCAGCATTTGGTTGCTTATGCTTTCCCCTGTTTGCCACACATAAAATGGATGGAACATCAGACAGCTCATTATAGAGACAGGTATGCTCCATTCGCAGGGTTAGATGACAGAACAAATCCTCGTATGTATTGTAATTTTAGGGCTATTGGACATATTCTAACTGGGGTAAAAAGCTTACTAAGCCCTGCATTGGGGCTGTTAGAATGGTTCATGGGATGGTAATTAAGTAAAAGCAGCCCTATGGTTTTGTGGGACTAAACTAATATCTGTGTATTCTAGAAATCTCATTGAAAGCTTTTACTTTGGACTGCAAGTTGTGGAAGAAGTACACTTTGCATTTATTGACTAATCATTAAAAATGCACCTTTAAAATTGTTCACTGAGTCCATCCACTTCTCTTTTCTTGTTGTAGGTCCATATTCAGTCCACCAAACAGAGACCTTAACTGGCAGCAGTGCTTTCCTTTGCAATGTTGGCTTTCCATCTCTCAAGTTCTGTGATCAGTTGCTATTTTTAAAACACTTAACAAAAAGCTTTGAAATGTACCTGGAAAGACCTAAAACAGAACCTTTAGAAAGAAGTGTATTTATTTAGTTCTTGTCATTTTCCAGTTTTCTTCTAGAATTTTATGCCCTAGTATAACAGTGAATTGTAAGTGCGCTTGGAGGACACAAGAAGTGTAGGTTGTTAATCTGACAGGCATTTTAAGTGTAATTTTATTGAGATATATTCACATACCATATAATCATCCAAAGTGTACAGTCAGTGGTTCACAGTATCATCAGATAGTTGTGTATTCACCACCACAATCAATTTTTGAGCATTTTCATTATTCCAAAAAGATAAAAATAAGAAGAAAAATAAAAAAGAACACCCCAAACATTCTATACCACTTATCCCGTTTTATTATTTATTTATTTGTTATCTTTATTTTCTTACTAATCTGTCCAGACACTGGATAAAGGGTGTGTCAGTCGCAGGTTTTTCACAATCACATGGTCACATGGTAAAAGTTATATAATTATACAGTCATCTTCAAGAATCAAGGCTACTGGATTGCAGTTTCAGCTATTTCCTTCTAACTATCCCAATACACTAAAAACTAAAAAGTGATATCTATAAAAGGCATAAGAATAACCTCCAAAGTGATCACTCAACTGTATTTGAATTCTCTGAGCCACTGAAACAATTTTGTTTCATTTCTCTTCCTCCTTTAGGTCAAGAAGGCTTTCTCATTGCCAGGCTCATCCCCAGGAGTCATATACCACATTGCCAGGGAGATTAACACCCCTGGGACTCATGTCCCACATGGCGGGGGGTTGGGGAGATGGCATTGAGTTTACCCGTGGAGTTGACTTAGAGAGAGAGGCCACATCTGAGCAACTAAAGAGATTCTCTGGGGTGACTCTTAGGCATTATTATAAGTAGGCTTAACATCTCTTTTGCAAGAATAAGTTTCATAAGGGCAAGCTCTAAGATTGAGGGCTCGGCATATTAAATTGATAGTCTCCAGTGCTTGCTAGAATATCAGGAACTCTTCAGTGGTGGAAGTTTTATATTTTCACTATTTTCCCCTACCCCTCAAGGGGATTTTACAAATACTTCTTTTACTTTCGATCTAGATTACTCTCAGATGTATTGGGGAATCACATTAACCTATACAAAACAATAAGATCTCACTCCCAATTCAAGGTTCCATGTAATTATGTGTGCATATAAACTGACCATACAAGTTAAATTAGAGAGTGTGCTACAGAAAATATTAAGTTAGTACCAAAATAAACATCTCTTCCTTTGGTCTCACACAGATTTGAAGTTTTAAAACACAGTCAATATCATCCAATTACTCTTTAGTCTGATTTACCTTAGCACTAACCAGTACTCTTTGTTCTTATCTCTAGTTGAACTCTGATCTCCTTTTCAGCTGCTGTATCGGATAATGCTAGCTTTCATAGCTGCAGAACTCTAGCTCTGAGTCTCAGCTGTCACACAGATACCCAAAGTTCAAAGGGATAACCAGGTTATATACAAAGAACTCAGCATCTTAGAATTTTGAAATAACGATTACAACTCAAGAATAGAACTTCCAATTTAGGAACCCTTACAATAAGCCTTCCTCTGATAACCTATGCTCTCTAATTCAGTTCTCAGAGTTCGCACATTATACTTATTCCATATTAGTGGGGTGTTATAATATTTGCCTTTTAGTTTCTAGCTTATTTCAGTTAACATAATGTTCTCAAGTTTCACTCACCTACTTGCACGCCTCACAACTTCATTCCTTCTTGCAACTGCTCAATATCCCATTATTTGAATACACAACCATTTGCCCTTGCGTTCATTTAATATACCCTTAGGCTACCTTCATCCTTTGCAAATCATGAACTCTGCCACCATAAATACCAGTGTGCAAATGCCCACTCATGTTCCTGTTTTCAGTTCTTCCAAGTATATACCTACTGACGGGGTTGCAGCGTTATATGGCAATACTATATCTTGCTTCCTTTGGAACCCTCACATTGCCTTTCAGAGGGGCTGCCCATTCTACTTCCCTACCAGTAGTGAGTAGGTGCATTCTTCTCTCCACATTTTCCCCAGCATTTGTATCTTTCTGTTTTCCTTTAAACAGTTTTATTTAAGCACTATACAATCTATACTAAGTAAACTATGGTTCCCAGTATAATCACATAGTTATGTGTTTATCACCATAATCTATATGAGGACATTTTCTTTTCTTCCACAAAGAAAGTAGAAGAGGAGAAGGAAAAAAATTGAGATAATAAAATAAAAAGAAGAAGCAACACCACCAAGAACACTATACCCATCCCTTATGTCCCCCTCCTATTACCATTTGGATTTGATATACAGCCTTTGTTACATTTAATGGAAGCATATTACAATGTTACTGTTAATTATTGACCCTATTTTACGTTGATTGTATCTTTTCCATATACATCCCATTTTCAACACCTTGTCATGTTGACATTCATTTGTTCTCCTTCATGTAAAGACATTCTTATATTTGTACATTTAATCACCATCATTGATCACTCTAGATTTTGCTAAGTTTACCATTGCAGTCTTTGTCTTCTATCTTTCCTTCTGGTGTCATGCATACCCTTAGCCTTCCTCTTTCAACCATACTCTTACTCATCTTTGTTCAGTATATTTACAACATTGTGCTACTATCAGATTGTACTGTGCTATCCATTTCCTGCAAGGGGAGTGGTTGAGTCAGAGGCTGAGGTAGTAGGCAGGCTTCAGCTGTTTCTGTTTTCCAGCCCCTTGGGTCTGAATTCTTTGAAGAAGGGCCACCACTTGAGCTGGGCCTTCCCCTCTCTTTAGATACACTCTTTAGGGAATTATCTCCTTTACTTGCCTAGTTACTTTGTCTCTCAGACCTATCTTAACTCTGCCTTGCCTGGGTCAGTGCTGACAATTGAAAATGTCTGACACTTTCTCTGATGAGCTGCTTAGAATCATTAAAAAATGAGAAGAACTCCTTTTTCAGAGACAGTTCTCAGCCCCCAAGTTTCACCAGTGAGAAGGCAAAGTTGTACCTGGTTCTATGTGCCCCTTTTTTCTTGGGGCGCAGCCCTTTACCAACATTCTGAACCCGGCTGACTCCAATAGTCTCCTTTTCTTTTCCCCATCAGCCCCACCTCTTTGCCAGGAGAGACTTCAGGGTTCCTTTCTTGTTTGCTCTGGGTTTGTCTATGCTCAGACCTTGTATTCAGCAGTCCAATTTTTTTATTGAAACCACAATTGGAACTTGGTTGAGCTATCTTCCTTTGCTCCTAGTAGAGAGGGCTTCTTTTTCCCATGGGGAAGTGTCTCTAACACAGTCTGCCATGCCAGTGAATAGGGGTACCAGCCTCTGCAGTTTGGGGGCTTTATTTACAGTTCTGCACTGTGATCTTGGCCCTTTCACTCATTCCAGGCTGGGATACCATGTGTACTGAGTCATAGCTGCTCCCCAAACAGTTGGCCCAGACAATTCCTGGCTATTTACTAGCTCCTCTAGAGCACTAACTAAATTCCACTCTTCCTTATGCCACCATCTTGCCCTGCCTCCTCCAGATAGACTTTTAAAATGAACAATTTTCCCTTTATCCTTATTTTCAGATTTTCACTTTGTGGTTATAGACTGTATCACTGGTAACAGTATCTGTAGGTCAACAACAGGGTACACAAACTATGGGCCAAAGGTCAAATCCTACATGCACCTGTTTTTGTAAATAAAATTGTATTGGAATACATCACATTTGTTTATACATTGTCTAGTTGTGACAGAGATGTCAATATTATTTACTACATGGCCTTCTACAGAAAAAAAATTTTTGACCACTGCACTAGCACATGGATTTGCAAATTTGTGAAGAATGCATAAATTTTTCATTTGTTTGTTTTTGTACCATGTGAGAGTGAGAAAGAATGAAAAGATGTATTATTTCAGTTGATGTTTATTTTCCTTCAAAGTGAACAATAGTTGTGTACATGCTTTAACTTTCAAGAAGTCTTAGCAATTTCCTCTAGTTGGAACTAGTGCTTGGATGCAAATCTGTGTACACTGTGTGGTGTGTATAGTTACTAAGTTTGTGTCTTTTCAGAGATAAAATATTTCCTAAAGCATGCTGTGAGATTGGCGTACAAGTGAGAATGATAATAGGGTCCAGGTGAGCCAGTGAAGTGCATTCTAACCATGCATCTATTATATGCCTGAAAATTGCATGAATTGAGGTTAGTCTGCAAGCCCTTACCAGCTTGTTCTTGGCGAGGCTCCCAAACTTTTAATGACCATATCATGGCTGTGGCTTCATTCTCTAAAGCAGATTATTCCCCATAGCGACCTCAAAGATAGTCCCTGGAACAGCTTCTTCTTCTTCTTCTTTTTTTTTTTTTGTTAACTTACTACATTTTGTTTCTTAAAAAATAAAAAAGAAAAAGGTAAATAAATGTGTTAAGCAATAAAAAGTGCATATGTGCAATGCTATTTATATATTTTTTGCTACCTTAATGTAGTTGTGATGTAGTTATGTGTTTGTGTATGTGTGTGTGTATGCATGATTAAAGAAAGCTGGTAGGTGATGAGGTAATGAACTAATCTTTGAAAAGCTTTTCTATAAAATATCTAACAGAAGGATAATGTGGTTGCTGCTCTAGTAAAGGTAGGAGTCTTCACACTATAGACAGGGCAGGCCAAAGGGTCTCCAGTCACCTCTGTGAACACCAAACTTTGTTCTTCACTCTTCACTATTTGTTCTTAATTCATCTCTTCATGTGGCCATCCAAAGCTTTTATTCTTGTATTTTTCTGAAAACTCACAGTAGTAGCCATTCCTGGAAAAAGAATGATCCTCTTCTTGACAAAAGCTTAGAGATGTTTAACTAGATTAGCACCACTGGAGATTTTCTGATCACTAACAGAGCCAAAGTGGAGAGTAGAGAGTAGAGAGTAGAATTTAGATGTCTTGACCTCTAATCTGATACTATTTTCTGTTCTGTTCACTAAGCTACACTGACTGTGTGTGTAGGAACATGTATGTATGTTTTATCATTATAGCATATTCCAAACATACATAAAATGTAGGCATCAATATAATGGTAACAATATATACATACCGCCCAGATTTAACCTCAGTGCTTCGTCATAATTGCTTGAGATTTGTAAAAGGGATAAATCATTAGAATCAAATTCCTCTGTGTAGGCTTTCCTAAAACTATTCCCTTCTTTGACTCATTCAGAGGGGTCTCCCATGGATGTTTACATTCAATACTACATGTACATCACTTACAAACAATGTATGCTTTTGTTTTGGGGTGATTTCAAAACTTTATATAAGTGACTCATATTGTATATATACTTCTCTCTGCTTACAGTTTTTGAGGTTGATCACAATAATCCAATAGACACTTGTAGATCAAGATCATTTGTTTTCACTGCTAAATAGTTTTTCATTGTGTGATAACAATATGATTTTTATACAATTTCTTCTTGATGTACATTTCAGTTGTTTCTAACATTCACTTTCGCAAATAAGCCTTAGAGTATGTTCCTGAACATGTCTTCTTGTACAGGCATAGCAGCTCAGCTATTCCATATAGATCCTCTGGTAATTGATCAGCAAATAATTCCCAAACATCTGTGTGCATAGGCCATAAGATTACATTAAAATTAGATGCAATCCATATTCTTGAGAAGTTTATAATCGTAGTTTAATATTGTAAATACTTAAAGGTAAGAATCACTCTAATATCTACAGATTTTGTAATCTGTAAATTACTGAATTAAAATTTTATTTTCAAGACAATTATTTCCGATGCATTCTTTTGATTATTTTCCCCAATATTTAGTCCCAAGTGGCACCAGCAGATGTGAATGACAGAGTTACAGCTTTGTCTCTAAGAGAACATTATGTTGAAAAGCCTTTCTGAATCTAGCATTGTCACTTGCTTGGTTAATGATTTATTAAATACATCAGAGCAATTAGAAAAATGAGATTTTTAAAAAATGTTTTCCACTGCAGCTCAAGTAATTTAAATCACTTTTCTAAGAGATGTATGTTGAGAAAAGTCATAAGTGGCAGGCACATGACATAGTAAGGATAATGATCAGTGTAAGCTGATAACTTCTAATGGGAAATATATACAGAGCGTTTGTTCTGCATTCCAAATCACTTGTTTTTGCAACGTTATTGTATGCAACAAACATAGAGAAGTTGGCTGGCTGAAACAGGTAGTTTGAAAATATTTTAACGTTTTTATGTAAACAAATGTCAGAATTATTTTTTGAAAATGAAAAATGCTAAGTATAATAAAAGTGTATATTTATGCTTTCGGCAGCCAAATGTGCTTTTTAATGGAATTTAAATAAATGGAATTTTTATGACAAAAAAAAGCAACAGGAAAAGCAGTGATTATGTTTTTCATAGTTCATTTGCCTTCTTTGCCCTGCAGACCTTGTGTGGAGGAAAATGAGATCCTGAGTGAAGTCTACAATGTCATTGACTCTGAAGAAGGACTCAGAGACCCATTGGTGTTTAATGACCCTTACTGGCCTATGCAATGCGAACTGGTATGATCTTCAGAAATAGATGGTTCTTTGGCAATGTTAAGAAATATTATTTTTGTCCTGTTTTAATGCAGCAGACAGACACTTTTATGCACTGCCTGCTTTTATCTATGGATTTTGCAGAGAGAGATTTAGCAAACTTTTGATGAAATATTACTGCTGGCTTATTAACGGGAACTAATCCTTTTAATTTGATTACATCCTTAGGGTTTGATTTAGTTTATAAAATACACCAGTGAAAACCTAAGACATTTGAATTCTGCGTCTGTAAAAAGATTTGTTACATAGAAATGCTGTTGCCATTCCTCAAAAAAGTTTGAAGTGTTTTTTCCTTGTATAACTTAGAATATACTCTATATTGCCTCAATATCAAGAGAATTTTTTTCTTAATAGATTTTGTGGATACTAGAACATTGCGTAGCAAACCTTTTTTCATAAAGGGCCTATTGTATTTGCCCTTTAGGGACCAGATTGTCCTGGTGATTATACAAGGCAGTGATAATGGAAAGGCCTGAGAAAAATAAATACATTTTTTTTTAGTGTAAACAGTCTGAAAAGTGAATACCACTCAAGATTTTAAAAGGAAATATTTGGAATGGGAAGATGACTTGATGATAACTTGGGAGAAAATTGAAGACTTTAGTATGTCATACTTAGCTCTTCATAGTCCCGTAAATTATACTGTATTGTAGAGAGTACAGTGTTATAAAATGAGAAAAAGTTTAACTGCATTTCATCATCTTAATGGACATAATGTGCTGAAAAGTGTGAAACTGTTAGGATAGCTCTTCTAACGTTGATCATTGACAGTTACCAAGCCGAATATCTGAATTGTCCAGTTCGTTTTTCTGAGATTTCAACTATCTTTAAAAAATGAAACACAATTTAGGAAACTCTAGGAGGCATATGTGACTACAAGTGACATTTCAAACAAACAAACAAAACCTCAAGCAGAAAACTGATTGCTTCAATTATTAGGCGGTGAAATCATCAGTAACTTAAATGAATAGACTGTAGCTGATGGAGATCGTGGAAGTCAGAGAAAAAGAGTGAATTAAGAAAATGCATGGAGGGAGGCAGCTAGATAAGGAAGGAGAAATGAAATAAAGGAAATTTTTTTTTAAATTTCCTGTTGCTTGTAGGAAATAGCAACATTTAAGATGAATACCCTATATGTGTTTATTCTCCTGGCAAGGAATACTTTTTTGGGGACTCTCTATAAACTAAGTATGACAAGCCTCTCTATACTGAAGTCAAATATTTCAGGAGACACAATAGGGAAAGGAGATGGAAGGGAAATGATATGGGAAAGACAAGAAGAACTGAGTAGCAGATAGTCAATAAAGTGACAGGGATTAAAAATGGAGGCAAGTCTTAGAGACTGTTAAGCAATAGACTCTCTTAAAAGCAGGGGGCAGAGATCCTGAAAGGAAAAGTCAGAAGGCAGAAGTAGTATGATGATGATGCTACATCATTTTCTGGGGCAGGGGTTGACAAGGACTTTTTGTAAAGGACCTGGTAGTACGTATCTCAGGCTTTCGGGCCACATAAAGTCTGTGGCATAGTCTTTTCTTTATTTTCTATGGCCCTTTAAATAGGTAAAAGTTACTCTTAGCTGAGACCATACAAAAATAAGCTGTAGGTCAGATTTGACTTGCAGGCCAAAGTTCACTGACAGCTGTAGGGAGTGGGGACTAGGGAAGAAAGAGGAGTCAAAGAGGAAGTAGACATTTAGATTTAGCTGCCTCTGAAGCATCTATTTGCTGTGTGATGCCCACATTACAATAGGACAACTCAGCAGTGCTGGGGACAGTTAAAGGAAGGCCAATGCTATATTATTGGCCTCTTACAGTCTGAAGCAATTCCGGGAAGTAGTAAGGTTGTTCCTTGCATTGTTAAGGAAAGCCATATTAGACTGCAAAATTATGCAGAAGGTTTTATAGCCTCTGATTTGGTATTCTGTCTAAAACATTTTCTTAACAGCAGACCTATGCTCTATAGAATTTATTCTATGATAGGACAATCACACTTATTTAGGTTAAAGACTGAGTGGCAGAGGTGTGCTGTGCTGTCGTAATGGAGAAATTTGAGAACTTATAATGAATACCCTCCCCTAAGCTGTATCTCTCCTTCCTTTACAACTGAGCTTCCTGAAATGGAAATATATTCTTACTTTCATCTTTGTGTCTAACTCCTCCTTAACCAACAAGCTGTGCAATCTGTTTTTGTGGTGCCCTCCTACTTGACCCTGACACCCCTTCTCCCTGCATACCCTACTTAATCATTTTTGCAATGTAATAAAGAATTGTGAACCTGTAACTACCCAGATTAAAAACCTTCAGTGGCTTAAGGTAATATTTTCTAACATGGCATATTAAGCCAACTGTAATCTCCTTATTTACTTTACTGGTTTCACTTCTGACTATTTAGCATCTAGATCTGTTTTGAGGACCAACTAGGGCAAACTCCCCAAAGAATGCAAATGCAAATGGCCATAATTCCTCTCCTCTTAGCAAATGCTTGTGCCTCCCCCAGATTCCTCCCTGACTAGTATTTTTTCATATTCCAAAATTCATTTCTGGTACTATATCCTGAGAGAAGACCCTTTCACCTACTATAGTGAATTAAGCCACCTTTATTCTGTACTGTCATAACAAAGTGTGCCCACACTGCCATTTGCAAGAGTGAACAAATGAATGAACAATTAAATTAATGAATGCTTAACAATATGTATATCCTCTTAACTAGAAGATAACATGCTTTAAAATAAAAACTAGGACTCATTCATTTCCATATTGTGATTCAAAGCAAAGTATCTGACACTTTTTGAACCAAATAATCATTTGTTTAGTAAGTGAATTTTTGAATGCATGTATGAATGTAGCTGCTTCCCCCCCCCCTTTTTCCTTTTGATTCTGAGGTCAAAAATTATATTTAGCCCTTATCTGCTATGAAACTGTATTCTAACATAAGTGGCTATCAATTTAAAAATATGTACCTTTTTCTCTACCAATACTTTTAAGAACAGAAAAGAATCTGTAATAAGAAACCCCCAATATGTTGGCTTGAACATGATGAGATTTAGTATTACACACAATTAGAGGTGTTGGTCCAGGGCCAGTATGAATTTTCACAGTGTCATGGGCCAAGGCTTGTTCCATCTGCCACCCGTGGTTGTGTCCCACTTCCGCCTGGTCCAGAATGCCTCATTGCCTCGTTTGTATTCCACCAGGTAGGAAGGAAAGAAACCAAGTGCTTGGCATGCCCATCCTCCTTACAGATGTAACAGGGAGATGCACGCATGTGCCGAGCCTAGACTCGGGGGTTCTTTTCCAAGAAGAAGAAGGGGAGAACAGATATACGGCTACAAGAAACAGTCCCTTCCAAGAGCTAACTAAAAAAAGAAAAATGCTTTTAGGGGAAAATGTGAGTAATTAAATTCTCCGAATTTTCTAATTAGTGATTGACATAGAGCAAGAAAAAGAAAAACTAGTATTAAAGTTGGGAAATTATGAAGCTACATAACATTTTTGTTTGATATTTCAGAGAATTTTTTATGCAATTTAAATATTCAATAGTGCTCAAGCTCATCAGATTTGCCAATATTTACCAAAACTTGCCAAGGAAGGTGACAGCGAAACAAAAGGTCCTTACTATTGTTTGTTTGAGCTAATTTCCCCATTTCAATAAAATATTAGAAACAAACTCATCCAACAATAGAAGATTGATTTTTTTGTTTGAATCTATCATCATTGTCATTCTCAGTGAAAAAATCATTTTATCATACACCTATCTGAGCACAGCCATCCGTGGTCTTCTTTTGCCAGATGCTTGCAGAATTTTGCTAATGTGATGTAATATAACTTTTGTTCTAGTGTATTTTTCAATACAAACTTTGTCTTAGAAATTCTTATTAGACTTTCAAATTGCAGTTTTTAAACATTTACTTATAAATTTGATCCTGCTTCTGCCTAAAATTGTTGCAAAAATTACATCTTTAAGAAGTATTTGAATAAATTTTTGACAATGTTATTTTTCTGAAGGACTGTGTTTTGATGATAAAGATTTTAAGATCGTGTCCTTGATTTTTGTGAATACAATAAAATGTCCCATCATGATGTTTAGAGTAGGTAGCTTGAAGGAAGAGGTGAATGCCGAAAAGGAGGTGGTTATTTTTACTAGACTAGGGAGTAAAAGTAATAGAACCCATTTTAAATGATCCTCAAAGTACAAAAGTTATCGATAAGATGCAGCAATATAATTTTCAAGAAGTTGAAATAATATGCTCTAATTTTGGTTCAGAAATTAATTTTGTAGAAAAATACGATAAATTGGAACCTGCTTTTCTATACATAAAACAGTGGGACAGATAACATAAATGCAAGTTCACAACATGAATTTTCGTCAGTGAAATAGGTTTCAGAATACCTCATGGCTCCTCTCCCTTGGCCTTGGACCTGCCTGTGTGGTCTGCTGGAGGGTTGTGGAGGGGCTCGAGATCTAGAAGGCAGGTTGTACTTTGTTCAGGCTCTATGTCTAAGAAGAAGAGGAAATATTTGATTGTTATGGTATGCTTTTTTAAAATAAAAATTACATTAGCATAAAACTATTGATCTGACAGTATATTATAGTATAATATATTATAGCATAATACATTATATTCTGAATATAGTATAAAATATGTATAATATATTATATTAAAAAGACTATAGACTTTACAGTTAGACATATGTGAATTCCAGTCCTTGGTCCACAACTCACTAGATTGTGTGGTCATGAGTAGTTTAATCTTCCTGAAAATCCATTTTCTTATCTCAGAGATAGATATAGTAATACACACTCAACAGGATTGTTCTTAGAATTAAATGAGATTGTAGATACAAAGCATCTGTCACAGTATTTGCTGTATAGTGGGGCATGTAATGAACAACTTGGCTATTTGCCAGATTCCTTTCCTACCTGTAAGGAGTTAAACTTCTATTACATGGAAAATAAGCTATGCTGAATGTCCCCTTTCTCCATAAAGTTAGGTGACTAAAGTAGAAATGGTACAGATTATTTATAGCATGTGTTATAATGTTACGGAAATCATGTTTATCTTAATGGTCTCCAAAGTGGGCTTATGTCATAAAAGTTTGCACAAGGGATTTCATTCAGCTGCAGGAAAAAAATATGAGAAGTTCTCTTTGTCTTTATTTTTTCATCTTTAAAAAGGATTAGGTGTGGGAACACCATAAATAGAGGCATAGGGATGGGTAATATGTTTTTTTTTTAACATGGGCAGGCACCGGGAATCGAACCCCGGTCTCTGGCATTGGCAGGCGAGAATTCTGCCACTGAGCCACCCACACCATCCAATATGTTTTTTATTTAGAAGAAAATGTTTTAAATACTTGACAGAGAAGTGCACTCATTGTTTCTATATCATTAGAAGTTTCTCAAAGACTTTTGAGCAGAAAATCTGAGTTAAGTTTGTATGCAATTAATTTATTATTTTCATCCATTTGTTTATGGAAAACTTGTTTGACGACAACTATGGTCATGTCCAATGCAAAGTGAGCTAAATACGAATATGAATTACATGTTGCTGTTGTTCTCAAAAGCCTAATAGTCTAGTGAGATAGCTGTATAAACATGCTCATAGTTATTTTTTTTTTTAATGAGTGTATAACAGAAGAATGAATATATACACAAAGAAGTCTCATGGCAACAGAATGAAGGGAGCAGTTTATTCTGCCTGGGTATATTGGGAGCGACTTCCCTGAGTCAGGATCAAGAGAAGCGAACATCTTAGTCTGATGTAGGAAGGTCGGCTAGGCTCTGGCCTTTTTCATGTGGCTGGAGCCTGGAGAAAGAGCACAGGAGGAAAGTTCGGACAACTGAGTTGGCTCCAAATTCAAGGGACCACAAATGCCTAAAGAAGCTATTTGGCTTTTACCCTGTAGCTCATGGGGATCAGAGGTTTATGAGAAAGAAGTCACACAATCACGTTTGTCTTGGAGAGAGATAAGTTAGGTAGGAGGTTAAGGAAAGATTGAAGGGGATCAAGACTGGAGGCAAATAAGACAGCTAGGAGGCACGAAGAGCTCGGGAAGAAGAAGAAATCTGGACCTAAGGAGATAAAGTGGAGATAAAGAGAAAAATGAGAAATTAAACTATATTTAGGTGGTAGATATTGACAAGAGTCTTAGATAAATCTGGGAATGAAAGTTTAAGAGACAAGGACCTTACCAGAATGATTTGAGATTATTAAATTTGATTACGTGAAGGGTGATGCAATTTAAAAAAAAGGCAAGGGAAAAATGCTGATGTAGTAAAACTAACAATGTATGCATTTGATGAAGTGACCAAAAGATGTCTGTGGAATATGTGTCTGAGAGAAAAGAAATGAAATAGTATATTTCACAGTTAAAATGAGAAATAGTATCATCATCCATGTTTTTACAATGAGGAAATTTAGAATCATAGAACTGAAGATAACAGGTTGACCCTTAAAAATATAGATGATAATGTGTTATGTTGTACCTGCCTGTTATCCTACCTGTTATCTTCAATACTATGACTCTCAATGCATAATACTATGTAACTATAACATAGTGTATTAGTGGGTACATCATCAAATGTGTGGATAGTATAGACGGTCATGGAATAAGATTGACCAGTAATATGTATTTAGTGGAAAGAGAAGAGGAACTATAATATTTAAATGTCAATTAAATATAAACAAATATTTAAAAGCCAATTAAGAATGCTAATCTGAAAGCACAATGTAGGTTGAATCTAGGTAAGACAGATGGAAGATGTTGGACATGTGTTGGGGAACAACTCTATAAATTCTAAAGTGAAAGCTAAATTTGGTGCCTGAACTTGTGCAGGAAGAGAAGGAAGATAATAAGAAAGATTTATTCACTCAATGAATATTTACTGACTGCCTAGTAGAGACTAGAAAATGTAACCAGACCTTGAAAACTCAATAGGGAGGTCATTACCTTTTAAGATTCATTGTCCTAGCAAGAAATAATAGAATGAAACAAATAATTAATGTTAAGACATAATTGTTACAACCATGTGAATGATAGCATAAAATAGGAGCTTGTAACCTAATTTGGGGTATAAGAAAGTTTTTCCAGAAAAAAGTCCTTTAAACTAGATACAAAATGAATATAACTTATCTTGACAAAGAAGGTCCCAGGATAAAAAGAATGATTGTTTCCATCAGGAGACTTTAGTATGTAGGACACGGAGTCTGTAGCTATGGAAGGAATGAAAAAACTTGTCAAATAAAGCCAAAGTATCGGTTTCAAAAGGAAGAGGAAATTGAAAGTTGAGAAAGAATTGTTGCCTTAAGGAGAGACAAGGAAAACCAAGAGAGTGTCCTTGTAGGAGAATCCAAGATAAAGGAGAATGTCATTGACCATGGGCAATGCTTCAGAGTAATCAAGAAAATACTACTACTGTATGCCCTATGAATCAGCAACCAAAACACTATTCTTAATGAGGCCAACTCCCAAAGGAGTTCTATCGTACACTGCAGGTGACTGATGAGTGAGTGGGTATTGAAGAAGTGGAGACATTGAATAGAGACCTATTGTAGAAGTCTACCTAAAGTAGCTTTATTTTTGACTTGCTGAAAATATTAAGGTGGATTTTGGAGTTTAATGCATTTGGAAACTTGAGCATTGGTGATACCTAATGTAAAATCAGGAATCTAGAAAACAAAAGAATTATACATTTGAGATACTGAAAGGAAATTACTAACAATCTAGATTTCTATTCCCAGAAAAATATACCTCAGGAATGAAGTAAAATAAAGATGTTTTAAATGAAGCAAAAATTGAGACTTCGTCATCAGTAGGTTCATACTATGGGAAGTATCAAAGGATGTCCTTCGTGCAAAAATAAATGATCCCAGATGAAACTATATAAAGGTTTCTGATGAAATGAGATGATCTTTCCCCAGATCAGGGTTATCTTTGCTTTTGTCAGGAGGCCAGAAACCCTAGAAATCTGGGATCACCTTAATC
Organism: Tamandua tetradactyla; assembly: GCF_023851605.1. NCBI lineage: Eukaryota > Metazoa > Chordata > Mammalia > Pilosa > Myrmecophagidae > Tamandua > Tamandua tetradactyla. The sequence goes on from NC_135331.1 coordinate 155,137,232, forward strand.
CAAATTCAAGGATTAAGGTGATTCAAAGTTGCATATGAGTGTGCCAGAGACTTACCTGTGGTTCCCCTGGACTCCTGGCAAGAAGGCTACTCCATGCCTCAGCTTCTGAGTCAACTTCTCAGGAACTGCAGATGTCCTTGGAGGAAAAGGAGCCTCAGATGGTAAGCTCACTTGTCTAGGTTTCAACTTCTCCCAGATTTTGGCCTTCAGTGCCTTGCTAGTTCTACAATGCATTCATGTACATTTCTCCTATTGTATATCTGTTTTTCCTTGTATCTTTATCAAGAACATTAGTAGGAATTATTTAATTTGTCATTAGCAAATATAGTGGGGGAACAGTTTATTTTAAGGGTGGAACAAAATCCTGTCTTGCCTAGTGTTCAGAATATCTTTCCTTTGGATTCATAATTACTACATAAGGTGCTATTTTATTAAGACAACATATATTGGAGAGTACACATGTTTGGCCATGGAACATCAACATTTTTATCAGTTCTGAAGACTAAGCTGCTGCTATAAATGAAAACATCTATACTGATTTTTTTCTTATTAAAAAGTAAAGGTTGGGGAGTGTGAGGTTAATTCAGTGGTAGAATTCTTGCCTGCCATGTGGGAGACTCAGTTCGATTCTCAGCCCATGCACTTCCCAAACAAAGAAACCAAAAAAACAAACAAACAAAATTACACAATTGGTGCTGCAATAATGGGATACTCACAAGGAACAAGAATCAAATGTGACCCTACTATATAACATACAAAAAAAAAAAAAAGAAAAGAAAAGAAAGCAAAGAGTTCGGCAATAGAGGAAAGTATGTATTGCCTATAATCCTACCAACTATATGTAATTAATATGACTATTTCATTACATGTTCTTTCAAATATTTTTATACCTGCATTATAAAGTATATACATTGTATATTAAATCTATTTCATTATGCTTAATTTTTTTCAAATAACAACAATAGTCATGATCCTATATTGTTTTTCTTTCCTTAAATGTCTTGGTAATTGTTCCATCCTACTTAATTTGGAGCTAACTTATCTCTTTTAACAATCGTTTAGTATTCCTTATCTGAATGCTTGTGTATTGATGGTCTTCAGGTAGTTTCTAGTTTTATAGTTTTATAAGCATTACTCTGATGTCTGGGGTGTAGGTGGACTTTGGGGGCAGTTCATAAAAGAGGACAGACCAGTAGGTGAGACCCATCAATAGGCAGCTCAAGAATCCAAGGATACAGCTTCTCCTTTTCTAGGAAGATGTTCTGATTCCTATGAAGACTGAGTCTTGCAACCCACTATCCTGCAGCTTATAGCAGGGTTCCCAATGTCTTTTGATTTGTTCTTTGCTCAGTACTCTCCAGCACACTCTCTTTTGTGCCTTTCTGCTCATGGGAACTTGGAGCTGTCCAAATGGTTTCAAGGATGCAATTGTCAGTAGAGAGAGGGAAGAGAAATTGTGATGGTGACTTTGTGAGGGAAGCTTATAGTTTATACTTAGTATATTTGGTCTTTCCTTTTTAAGTTGTTGAGATAGTGAGATAGTCTAAAGTTAACTGGTGTGCTGCTCCCCTTCCCTTTTGACTTACCCAATTGCCCATGATGGAGACAACCATGGTAAAATACAAAATTCACTTAGTACACATTGGCACCAAGTGAAATTTAAGAAGAAATAGTGGTCAGCCCTTCCTTGACAGCAGCTTGGTAGGAAAACTTCCTTTGCTTTATCCTCTTGCTGTTTGAGTTCTGTTAGGGAAACCTAACTACTCTGTTTATAAGCTTATCTCTTCTTTAATAAGGTGAATAAAAGACGGATCAATCCTGTTCAGTACTTCCTTTAATCTAATTCATTCTCTTTCACAACTTCCAGAAAAGTTTAAAGTTATTTTTTGACCATTGATGGCTTCTGCTTTTTAGCAATGGCATTTTAAAAAATTTGATTTTATATAATTTTCATCATGCAAATAGGATTTTAGATGGGGTTGGAGGTATATATATAGACTCAAATAATTGTTGAAAATGAGATGTTGGTTCTTTAAGGATTATTGGAAAGAAAGAAGATGAAAACATCTGATGCTCTCATTAGGAAAGGATTGACTTGGTGGGATATGGCTGAGGGAGGCCTTTGAGTTTTGGAACATGCCCAAGGAATACCAGACTCCTGGTCTGAAATAAAGAATAGGATACTAGACAGGGAGTTAAACATGTACAGAAAGGGTAATGACACATCAGAGACGTACTTTCTTGACTTCAGTTTTACATAGGACAGATACAGTAGTTGAATCACTCTGTGGACAGAATTGTGATGTTGTAATTAGGCCTTTTGCTCCATTAGATACTAAAAATTTGTTGATATGTCTAAAATAAGTATTTCTTTACTTTTCTTGTAGGATGAAGCAAATAATTTTGTAGTCATTTATTTAAGAGTTGACTTTCTGAATTGGTTGCCTTATAAATTCTTCACCTACATTTAGATAGAGTTTGAGTTGGTGATGGCTGGCAGCCACTCCGGAAGAACTCTAGAAGGGATAAGAAGGGAGTTATGCTAGGAGTCAAATGAATTTTTCTTGCATGCTGTCTCCAGCAAGATGCCATGTGATGCCAACTTCTCATCCCAAATTTGATGTCATATTATGAGTTTTTCTATGCAGATATTATGATTCCTTCATGTGATCTTATGCAACTTCCTCATGGAACTTTGATTATATGAATACTTATACCTTTTTCTCTATGCCCAAAACAGATCTTGGATAAATTTATCATTTTTTAACTATTTGGGATTATTAATTTAAGGTGTTCCTAATGCCAGAGTCAATGATTATTCTAACTTATTAGAAGTTATGGTGTCTTGCCTTCATCCCCTTCCACTGGGCTATATGAATACTTTATTACATATTATTTAATGTAATATGAATACATAGGTCCCCTCTTCCCACAAAAAAATTGCTTTGGCTAATGCCCGCCATCTAGTCAGTGAGATTCTGACATGCCTGCCCTGTCAGGGATGTCATACAGATAGTGTCTGTCTGATACAGGGTTTCAGAAGTCTATCTTGCTTGCCTCAAGTGGGGAGGCAATGAGATTTATGTTTCAGACTCCCTACAACTCCAATTAATTGGTTCAAGGATAGGCTTTCCCTGAGACTATATTCTTGCTCAGCTCTTTTCCCCTATCCTGATTCCCTCCTGTCCTGTGGGCATTTCCTAAAGATAATTCCTTCAAGAAAGCATCTGAATCCCTGGATCAGTCTCTACTTCCAAGGAACCTGATATAAAAGGCTGGTACCAAAAGTGATCTTAGGAAGAAGACTCTAATAATGGAATCCTGGAGTTGGATAACTTGAAGACTGGCTTGCATTAAAGACCTCATCATAGGTAGTAGGTGGAGTCTTGATAACCACTGGCAATGGTAATAGTACAATTACTAAGGTGAACTGGGGATGAAATTTGGGTGAAGAGGATGTACTAGCTTTTGCAATATCTCTGGAGTTGTAGAGGTACAAGATAAATACAAATTATAAGAACTTTGGAGTTGGGAGACTAAATTTGAATCCTTCTGAGGCTTCAAAGAAATAAAATAACAAGCTTAGGGCAATCAATGACCAATTAAAGTCAAATATGAGATTTGTAGAGCCTCTTTGGCACCTTTTAAAGAGGTCTTCATCTCCTACAGCAAGAAGGAAGATGGAGTTGATGGTCAGACAAAAGACTTGATTATAAAATTCAATAGAAGCCTTACCTTTCAGCCTAGGCCAGACTCAATGCAAAGTTTTAGCTGTGAAAGGTAAAGAAGGCAACACTGAGACTTGGGATAGGATTATCTGGGTAGATATGCATGTAAAACTTGGTGTGTTCATTTACAAACTCTGGAATATGATATACTAGAATTGGAATGGCTTTTAAAAAGGTGAATTTAATAAGTTACAATCTAACAAAAGGCTATAAAAATGTCCAAACTGAGACATCCAAGGAAAGATACCTTAGTTCAAGGAAGGCTGAGAGGTCAGGAAAGCCTCTGTCAGCTGGAAAGTCACATTGCTGACATTTAACAGTACTTTGTTACTAGGCGCCATTGCTTTCACCCTCTGTTCCTATGGGGGCTCCTCACTTTTCTTCTCTGGGGATGGCTTTCACCTCTTGTCTTGCCCTGGATCTCTCTAGATTCTGGCTTGCTTGGATCTCATGGTAATGTCTGCCGGGCTCCAAGCATCTCCACCTGTGTCTCTATTCTCTGAAGAAACTTTTCTCCAAGCATCAACATCTGCTCTCTCTGTTGACTCTGAGGCTTCTGTCATTTCTGTAGGCTCTAACTCTCTCCAAAATGTTTCCTCTTTTGAAGGAGTCCAGTAAACTAATCAAGACCCACCCAGAATGGGTGGAGTCACATCTCCATTTAATCAAAAGATCACACCCATAATTGGGTATGTCATAACTCTGTGGAGATAATCTAATAAAAAATTTCCAACCTACAGTATTGTATCCACATTAAAATAAATGACTTCACACACAAGATTGAATCAGTATTAAAACATGCTTTTCTGGGGTCTATAATACTTTCAAACCAGCATACTTGGATTCCCAGAGTTCCCTGAACTTCCTAGGTTTGTACAAGTGGCCCAAGCATCCTTTTGAAAGATAGAACCTCCCAAGACCTTGCTTGAAGATTATGCAGAAGTTTCAAATGAAGCAGTTGCCTCATATGATACTACTAACCCCCTCTGGATCTGCCCATATCTCCCCTCCTGACCACCTAACCAACAATTAAGATCATATCTCAGCATAACCCAATTGGCAAAGTGCTGAGCCTGATGAAGGAGTGATGGATTATATGCCCACAGAAGTGCAGGAAAAGGTTAGCGTATAAAAGAGTAACTGAAAATATTCTTGAGAGTGGATTCTGAAGGGATGTCAATATTGGGATACTCTCCTGTGATACAAAACTGATCCTTGAAAGGATTGTAATACAGTGCTTGGAAGTTTCTTAGAAGCTTAAAAACAAACAAAAAATGGCCTACATTAGATGAAGTACAAATGCCAGACTGCTGTGGAAGACTAGTGGAACTGATCAAAGATTCGGAGATGTGGGCATTCCTGAAAGGATTCAGTATATAAAACTCGAAAACCAACCTAATGATTTTGTTTCTTGGGAAAGCATAGAGTGCAGTCAATTTATGAAGGTGGGGGGCACTGACATCATTGAGAAGCTCACTAATAGCTGTTCTCTGTAGGCTAAAACAGATTTTAGGAAACATTGCCACAGAATTGGGCTCTTTAGTAGCAATGGGGTTGATAGGATGCTGGTATAGCTGAGGTCATTTGGTAGTAGTATTTAATTATCAGAATGATGTGGCTATAGTTACTATAATGGGCAGCAAGGTAAGAATAGTAACTAAGGAGGCTTAACTCATGGGAAATATATAGAGATGGTTAATAGAGCATGGTATTACTAGGAAGATAGATGGGTAAGATTTTGAATATATTTCCCACTCTTTTGCTCTATCAGTCAACTCAGATGAGATCAAGAATGGATGAGCAGAAGTTTGAGGGCATCCTAATGGAAAGTTATGATCCCTCAAGTTTCCAGACCTGTATAAGTTCTTAGACCCAGAACTCATTAGTTTAAGGAAAGGGCAGTTTCCTTTCTGAGGAAGGGCCTTTTTAACATCATGGCAATTGTATTCAGTAATGCTTCCTCAGTCCTTTCCCATAGAGGTATAGAGCCATTTGATTGGGTAAATATCTACTGAAGACAGGGGAATAGCCAGACCTTTTGAGGTCTGTCGGATACAATTGATTAAGTTGATGCTGAGACCCATCGAATCAAAGCACTCTCATAGACACTCCCAATGGAAGGTCACTTGGGAACCACTTAATAATAGATTCCTGCTCAGGTCTGTCTCACAATGAGTCCACTGTCTCCACAGATCCACAAGGCAATTTTTTGGTTTGTACATATATAATAACAAAGGACATAGAAGTTGGCAGAACTCTCCTGTGATTACATGACTAGTTGGATAAGAGCAAGTATAATGAATATGGAAACCTCTGAAATTGCCTCACTAACCCCTCCTCAGCCAAGCTAATAAATAAAAAACAATATTGTATCTACAGGGAAACGGAAGTGATTATTACTACTCTTAGATTCTTAGAGAGTTTAAGGATTATGGTGACTATTATATCCCCACTTAACTAATCAAGCTAGGGTATGAAAAAAGCAGATGGATCATGAAAGATGACAGTAGACTAACTGCAAACTTAGCCAAGTGGTAATCCCAATTAAGGCATCTGTATCAAATATATCTTTGTCAGAGAAGATTGACTCAGCTTTGAATATGTGGTGTGTGGTTATGGAGCTTGGGATGAATTATTTCCTATATTTCTTGTTTCAGTTTCCTTGTCTGTTCAAGCAAAGGCTTAAACAATTGGGGTTTATGTACTCCTGGTTTTGAGACTAGATGAAGTCTAAATCCAGGTATCATCAAGGCAATGCTTTCTTACACAGATTGGTGTTCTGGGGCTGCCAGTGATCCTTGTCCCTGGGCGCCTGTCTCACATGGCAATGCACTTGGTGGCCTCTCTTAGCCTTTCTCTTCTCTTCTAGGCCCCATAAATGTTCATCTTCTGGCTGCATCCTCTGTTGTTTTCTATCTGTCTGAATTTCATTTTGCTTAACAAGGATTCCTGTAATAAGATAAAGACCCATCCTGATTGAGTTGGGCCACAGTTAACTGAAATAACTTCATCAAAAGTTCCAACTTACGATGGGTACACACCCACGGGAGTGTATTAAGATTAAGAACCTATTTTTCCAAACTACCAAACCTATCAAAAAGATGATCAGAAGCAGTTAAATTCATGTGGGTCAGTCAACAGCATACATTTACAATCTTTCCTCATAGATCTGTTAATTCTTCTGTTCTTTTATACTTTCCAAAGGGGCATAGAATATCTGGATGTCCTTAAGAATTTAATATTGATTCATTATATTATAGCTAAACAAGAAATACATGCTTTAGTAAAATATATATGCTCCAGAGGGTAGGAGACAAACACTGTAAATATGGACCTTCAGTAATGGTGCAATTTTAGGGGTTCAATGGTCTAGAACATACAAAGACACCCCCACCAAAGTAAGAGAGGGTGGGAGATAAACTCTACATATATTCAGAGGACTCCTTTAGTGGCACAATTTTTTTACGAGAGTGGTTCACTGGATTTGTTTTGTCAGACCATCTCCTCCAAATGTAGGACAAGTCATTGAACCTTCCATTAAGAAAAGCATATCTGGCAGCAAGCCTCAGTTTTAGGTTGTGAATACTTCTTTGACCTTTTATCAGATTACCTGGAAATGTCTAGATCTGAATGAAGCACAGAGTAAGAAATGTCTCTGCACATGGTATAGCTGTGGTTCAAGAAGACTGTTATTTGGGTATATAACCAGGCAGACCCCATGGTATTCATGGTAGATAGTGATACTATATAGAGAGTCTAGAAAGCCCCAAGAGAAGAGCTATAACCTAGACTCCTGAAGTTTTGGATAGGACATGCTATATAAATCAGAGAACTATGTTCCATTCCATATAAAAAGCTCCTGTATGATAATGAGCTCTGGTAGAAATAGAGTAACTGATAACGGGACTTCAAGTGACCATGCTGCCAGAATTTTTCAATGTAACATCGTTAATTTTAAACTATCAAGTCGTAAGATTGGGTGGGATGGGTCCAACATCAATCCATTATAAGACAGAAGTAAAACATATAAGATATATGAGCTCAAATAGGTTGAGAGGGCTCAAGAAAGCTGCACAATCAAGGGAGCCAGAACCCCAAGTTACCTATCACCACACCTGTTCTTCTCCTTGGCTCATACCTATGACCTCACCTTGATGAAGTGCTCAGTTTCCTCTTCATTGAAGGTCTCATTTCCCCTTTACTAGGAGTACTCTTGGAAAATGGTCTTTAGCTTTCAGATCTTTCAGGAATTGCCTTAGTTGCAGAAAGCTGCCTTACCCATGGTCACATAACCTCCTGATCAATGCAAGGTATTAATGCCTGTTTACTTTGGTGCAACTCAGGCTAACTAATTGCTACCTATCTAGTGATATCTATCCATAGATCCCCATGGGATTGGCCATGGCTATAGTTGTACCTACATCACAACTTATTTTATACCCAATTCTGCTTCCTTCTTTTCCCTCCCACAGTGTTGATTCCAAGGGCCCTCTTCAATAAACACTGTGTACTCTAAATTCTATAAGTGAACCTGCTCTTGGAGGAACCCAACCTGGGGTAGGCCTCATGAGACTTTCCAGTAACCAGCTGACAGAGGGTGATAAAAATCTGAGCTTGGTTCACAGATGGGTTAGCTTGGCATGTTGGTTTGGCATGTTGATGCAATCCTAAGTGGATTTCTGATACATTTTAGTTCCAGTTGGGGGTGGCCTTGAATGACAGTGGTGAGGAGAGAGAAATCCTAAAAATTTACCGAACTTTTTGGAGGTGAGCACCTGTTTATTAATATGTGTAAAGAGAGATATGGTTAAGGCAAAAATATAGATGGACTCATAGACAGTGATAAATAACTTAGATGGTTACCTGGGAGGAGCAAGACTAGATTAGGGTCAAAGAGATCAGAGAAGAGGCAGGTGTATGGACCAATGAAAATGGAAGGAAAGTATGAAGCTCTTTGCATTGCGATTCAGAGTGGATTCACTGTAGAAGAGACACTAAGTAACTAAATAGACAGGATGAGTTTGCTAATTATTATGAGCTAGCTTCTCTCATTGGCCATGTCAATGATGGCAATATGAGTACATAAATGAAGGAGCAGAGAAGGAAGCTATGAATATGCCCAAGATTATGTACTCTTTCTCATCAAGGCTTATATACCCAACTGCTGCTATTAAATGCCCAACCTGTCAGCAAGGAACTAATACTGATTGTCCTATATGATACTATCCCCAAGAAGGCCAATCAGACACTTAGTGCCAATCTGATTTCAGGGGACCCCTTTGACCAGGATTGACATGTATGGGTTTGCCTTTCCTGTCTGTGGAATTTTGACCAACATCATTATTCCCAGTTGATGAGAGTTTTGGCTACTCACAGTTCACAGTGCCTCTTCTCTGGAGATATTTCTTCAACTGAATGTAAGTGCCTCACCCAGGGGATTACATCCCCACCCCCAATTCATGGGTGGCTCACCACCAATAACTGAATAAATGAGAGGGTACCCATAGGCTGCCCTTCCTATTTCAAGTAGGGGCATCTTTTTAGTGCAATTTATGCTTCAAACTCCCTACACCATACATGTTAGGGATTAAGCCAAGGCTGAACTTTATGTGAGACCACAGCTTTGCTTAGTTCCTTCTTATCCTGCTTTTCTCCCTCTTTTGCAGATTTTGCCTGAAGAATAAGATCTTATTATATTTTTTGCATCAAATTCTCTATCTTAGGCTTGGCTTCTAGGGAGCCCCACTGAAGATACTTAGTAATAAAATAAATTTAAGAGGAAATATCAATAAACTCAGTTTAACAGAGCAACTTATTTGAGCTCAGCACTCTACTAGCATTGCATATTGACTTGAAAAATAACCTCTGCTTTCATGGAGCCAACCATTTAGTTAAGAAGTGAAAACGCAGGCATATAGACAACTTAAATTTGCAACGTGGTGATAGATGGTACCAAAATGATAAGAAGTAAATTTGGAGGACAAAAAAGAGAAGTCATCTTCTTCAGACACTTTCATGCTTGAAAATAGCCCTCAAAATGTTATTCACTGCATTTGAAATCTCATTTAAAGGGATTTTTATGGCCATAATGTGAGAGTTTGTGTAAAGTTGACATTATGTATTAAAGCTAAAAAATCAGAGAGAGTTAATTTGCTGCATTAAGGAGAATTAAAAGTAGTCATATACATTTCCAAAATGTTAGAATCTGAATTGATTCTCTCACCTTGCAAGGTGTATGTCCAGAACTGAGCTAATTCTAAAAACATAGTGTCCAGTACATTCAAGGACAGAGCACATTGCTTCTTTTCCCTGGAAACTGACAGAGAGCAACCATAGGGGGCAATGCAAGCTCAGCAGTTGTATCCTCATTTCTCTGCACTGGCTGCAACTGCCCTTTTAAGGCATTGCTGTTTTATTATTCTTGCTTAAAACAGACTGAATCTTTACAGTTTCATACTGCCTTAAAGTGCTTAATTACTTTAATTTAGGTTTGGGGGCATGAACCATTTATTTTAATACATTAAGCCATGTGTAGAAATGTAAAAGTGTTGAACCTAAAGAAAAATATTTTTAAAAGAACAAAGAGTAAATGGGGGCACAGAAAGTTTAACAAATGATCCAAAAGTAGGGCAGAAGTTTGTAACCAGTCTGCCAGGAATCTAATCTGTTCTACTAATTTTTGTCTGTCAAATTTCTGCTTTCAGAAAAGACAAGTCTATGGAATAGCAATCTGATTCTTATTTAAATTTTATTCCACTTCTCAAGGAATATTGTGAATGAAGAGGCAATTGTTGAACAAATAAAATAGTCCTCACAAACCGTATTAAAGGGCACATGGATTTCCTTGCTCTTATTTTAAGGTACCAGAGGCAGCGTACCAACATATGCACATGGATGAATATTGATGAGTATGATTTTCCTTCCCATCATTATAAAAATACTTTTTCTAGTTGAACTATTAATGAAATGATGAGGAAATCTGATGTGAACATTTAGCCGTCTATTTGTGTTTTGTTTCATCAAAAAATCAATTTTACAATTACTATTTACTTTCAATAACCTGCAGCAAAAAATGATTTAATGTTCAATATGTGCATTAAAACACACTTGCTTGTTTAATATGTAAAAGCTGATGGAAATTTCATTTAAGCACAATTTCTGTATCACAGATTTTAAGCAAAAAGAAAGGATGTTAGGGAGTCATTTATACATAGCTATAAAAATAATTTCTTTCAGTGGCTGGAGGGAAGGAAGGATTGGTTGGAGTAATTCTTATCTTCGATGGGCTTCCCTACTAACCTGCTTTCTTATTTGGCTTAATGCATGGCACAATAATCATGCTATTTCTTCCTAGCATTTTTCTAGCTCACAATAACAAGAATAATTGCATGGTGTTTACATTTAAAGTGCCTTTTCTCACTAAGCGCTCAAGTCCTTTCTGAGTATTAATTCTCAAAAGATTTTTGTATAGCACACAGGGATGTGTATTATTATCTTGTTATTTCCCTTTCAACAACAAGGATAGCGAGCCGCGGATGCAGTAAATGATACACAAGACAGAGACAGGATGCCAAAAAACAGAACAGGAATTCTGCCTTCCAGTTCAAAAGCCAAGGCCATGCTTTCTAGGAATTTCTAATGCACTTGATGATTGAATCCAGGCAATTAGTATCTGTCTTTTAAGTCCTAGTTTTCATTCCTAGAATATTACATTTGATAGGAAGGAAAAATTTTATAACTTAAAGAAATGAATTGTAGTAGATACTTGGTAATACAAAGATTTTAAACAAGCGAGTTGTAAATAATTGTAACAATACAAATATTATTGGCAATTATTTGAGAGTCATTAAAACAAAACAAAACAAAAGCCTTTTAAAAACGACCAGCCTAGAGGCTGCTAGGAAAAGAAAAGAATTAAGTGTATAATTTATTTATAAATCAAAGCTGTTTAATTTATTGGATAGGTCTCCAAAATGTGAATAAACATCGTTTAAGAATGCTTACCCAAATTATTTTTAAATTTTTCTTTTGGGTGTGACACTAGCACTGAAACTATATATATATACATATATATATATATATATATGTATATATATAGTTTTTTTTCTTTTTTTTCCACATGGGCAGACACCGGAAATCGAACCAGGGTCTCTGGCATGGCGGGTGAAAACTCTGCCTGCTGAGCCACTGCGGCCTGCCCCAACTATGTATTTTTTAAAAGTGTTCTTATTTCGTAGAGATATTATCTAAAGATATCAAGTCATCTGCTTACAAATTAAATCATTTGATTTACAAATGAAATGAAATGATTTGATGTTTGAATAATCCAGATGGCATGGGAGTGTATATAAAACATGATTGGCTATAATTTAATAATTATTAAAGCAGTATGATGGATATATGTGGCATTCTCTTTGCTTTTATTCATGTTTGAAATTTTCTATGATAAAAACTTTTTTTCTTTTGCATGGGCAGGCACCAGGAAATGAACCCAGGTCTCTGGTATGGCAGGTGACAACTCTGCCTGCTGAGCCACCGTGGCCCACCCAAAAACTTTTTTTGATATAAAAATCCTACCTGTAAATATTAGACAACAGACGATTATGAATATACTATAAGAAAATGCACCTCAACCTTCTGGAACTTAGGGAATCACATCTATCAAGATCATAGTCAATAAATTGGATATATATTTAAAAAAAGTCCTTCAGCAATCAATAAGGGCACCATAAGATAATATTTTGTCAGGTATTATCCTTTGAATCATCTGTAATAAAGATACAATTTAGCTATGCTTGAGAGAATTAATGGTTTGAGCATTCAAAGAATTAGGGTAAGTACTTATTCTAGAATTTCTTGATTTGGTAATTTATTTCAATCTCGATCTCCTCATATATAAAATAGGTATAATACTGACCTCAAAGGTTAATAAAGTTTGTATACAAGTAAGGTTTGCCTGGTACTTGGTAAGTGTCATATAAGTGTTAGCTAATACTTTTAAGCTTCACTACCTAGTTTCCAAGAGCACAAAAAATGAAAGGCAGAGATAATTACATGATTGCAGTGAAGAATGACAGCTTTTCCAGAATGCTTAGTAGTGAAATATGGTCAGAAAACATCCACAGGGGGGAAAAAAGCTAATTTATAAAAGCAAACAATCATAGGGACCCAAAACCATACATTTCTTGCCAGAACTTGTGTATACCTTTTATTACAACACAGAACAATAAGTGATATAATGACCATCTAGATGTAAGAGGAGTTTTAGTCAGAATAATTAATGCTAGCTGCTATAACCAACAATCCTAAAATCTCAGATGCTTAGCACAGCAAAGTCTTGTTTCTCATTCATGTTACAGTCCAACATAGGTCAGAAGATTCTCCTGAGCAGCTCTTCACCCAGACACCTTATTTTTTTGACAGCATCACACCCTGGAATCTTCCTGGGATTCTGTTATGGATCTTCCTCACTTGATCAATCAATGTGTGAAGGAAGAGAGAGCCCTTGAGGATTGCATGAGATATTTTAGAGGTCGTGCCTAGAAGTGGCACTCACCTTTCCATCAACATTCCATTGGTCATGTTTTCTGGTCTGAGGAGATGTGGTCTTCCTGATATCAGTGATATGGGAGACCATATCATTGCCTCTGCTACACTCAACAAAGAAAGATGTGTCTTATCAGTCCAAGAAAGTTTTCATGCAAAAATTGGGTGAATTGTGTATCTATATGTCATCCTGTTGGACTGTAAACTCTCTGAGACCATGGGCATGTCTTGGTTTTTGCTGACTTCCAGCTAGTGTCAGTGAATAGTTTCTGATCAATAGTAGGTTTGTTAAGCAAATTCATCCAGAAAGCTTAGTCATCAATGATTATATTTCTTGAAGATTCTGAACAATTTTAAGTTTAAAGTATTGCATTTGGAAACAATCCTACCTGTTGAGTAATGAAGAGATGGTAAATTGTAACAAAAAGTTCAATGTGGTGTTGAATATTTATGCATTTGTTGAATAATAGAACTAATTAAGTTTACTGAATTTGAAATATTAGAAACTTTTGGGGCTTTTTATTAAACCACTTAGAATTCCTTCCATAGTCCTTTGGCTGGAGTTTTTAAATAACAATAATATAAATAAATAAATATGTTTTATAAAATTCTAAGAAAGCAATTTAAGCATATTTGTATAAGAAAAAACAGTTGTTTATTCCCTGTCTCCAAAAATTGTCTGAAGAGATTTCATTTTTCTAATTATCCTTTTTTTCTCCTAAATGTGGAATCCCACTATCCTAATTTTTTTCTTATGATTACAAAGGAGGTGAGAAAAATCTTTAAAAATCAATTGGCACATGAACAAGAGCAGAAGTGGTGAATATTGCAGAAGTGGGTACAATGGCTAGGTGACCAGGCAGCAGAATCACCCACAGACACAATGATAAAGACTCTAGTTCATAGTTTGAGAGTAAGACTTCAGACAAGATAATAATGTTAAAGTGGGGTTTGCGACCAAGTCATTTATAGGTCTCATGTTTGAGAATGAGTCAGAGCACCAATGAGAGTGATAGAAAATGGCATAATTTTGAACAGAAGACTGGAGTGAAAGAGATGTATAAATGTTTTATTTTATTTTAAGTAACAGTGACATCAATAAAACCATTGAAAAGGAAGAGATCAACTGGAATGACCTGTAGACATTGTTTTGGATATTTTCTCCACCTCCATCATCCTGGTGATTCTTACTTTAGGTCAGTACTCTTATCACCTGTTTATAGCACAGAATTATTTAAAAAGAAAACATGAACAAAGTACCAAAGAAAAATTATTGCCAAAAATAAATGTTATTTGCGTTTGTCTGAGGATAAAGGTACCTGAACTTAAGTGAATGTTGGGAACTAGTGGAAAAGTATTAGAAAAATAGAAATAAAGGCATAACTGAAAATAGTTTTATTTTTCAGAGTCAATGTAATTTTCTTAAAAATTGAAAGCTGTATATTGTCAGAGTCCTGTGGTAAAGCATCAGAGGAAATTGCTACCAGAAAATTTTTGTTCATCTCAAAACAAACAACAAAAAAAGGAAACAATAGGTGTATTAGTTTCTACAACTAATTCCCAAACATGAGACCTATAAGCTGCTGGAATACAATATACCGAAATGGAATAGCTTTTAAAAAAGGGAATTTAATAAGTTTCATGTTACAATTTTAAGGCCATGAAAATGTCCAAAATAATGCACAAGATGACGGTACATTCAGTGAAGAAAGGCTGAAGCCATCTAGGATACCTCTGTTAGTTGGGCAGGCACATGGCTGGCATCTGCTGGTCCTTTTTCCTGGTACTGTTGCTTCCAGCTTCTTACGCCAGTGGTTTCCTCTCTAAGCATTTGTGGGCCTTCGCTTAGCTCCTCTGTGGCACAAGTCTGGGTTCTGGCTTGTTGAGAATCCCCTGGGATGTTTGCTGGGCTCCAAGCATCTCCATACATCCTTGTCTCTATCACTTGTGAATCAACTGTTTTCCAAGCATCTGCATCAGCTCTGACATTTCTCCAAAATGTTCCCTCTTTTAAAGGACTCTAGTAAACTAATCAAGACCCACCTTGAATGGGTGGAGTCACATCTCCATCTATTCAAAAGACCACACTCACAATTGGGTGTTTCATATCTCAGTGGAGATGATCTAATCAAAATCTCTGCCCTACAATATTGAATCAAGATTTAGAGAAATGGCTGCCCCCACAAGATTGGATCAGGATTAAAGTATGGCTTTCTCAGGGTACATAATAGTTTCAAACCAGCACAATAGGCTTGGCATTAAAAATTGTGCGGGATATGAGACACTGGTTTTGTATTTTAAGTACAGATGGAAATCAGTGGACACTCTAAAATTTATGAAATAAAATACATTGTTGATTTTGTTTTATTTCAAGATGAGATTATAGATTAAGCTTAATGTTTGTTTATTTAAAGTAACTGTAAAAGTAAACATCTGCTTTTACGTTCTTTTCACAACATTCACCTCCTAAAACACATCTATTTCAGAATTAACTTTAAAATTCATGTTTTTTATACCTCTCCTATCATTATCATTTAGGGTTTTGCTCTTGAAAGGAACTCTGAAAAATGGTTTAATTTTTAAATAGTGGTCACCCCGTATAAACACACACACACACCTTAAATAATTCAATGTGTATCAGGAAATTGTGCTAATGTCTTTTTAGTTTATTTTATTTTTTGCATGGGTAAGCACTGGGAATTGCCTTATTTTTAAATGCTGATATAGACTAAGTTCTTTAGTATAAATATTATTCAATGTTTTCTAATTGCATTGAAATCAACCAATATCTTAAAGGTGTCCTCTAGCCAACTGACAGAATCTGAAATGAATTCATTTTCAGTCTATGTAGAATTAAGTGTAAGCCTTTGTACTACTTTCTGCTTTCTTTCATGAATAGAATTTAGTTGTACTAAAGTAATGGT
The DNA here is from genome assembly GCF_023851605.1 of Tamandua tetradactyla. NCBI lineage: Eukaryota > Metazoa > Chordata > Mammalia > Pilosa > Myrmecophagidae > Tamandua > Tamandua tetradactyla. The sequence continues at coordinate 155,153,430 of NC_135331.1, forward strand.
GCAAATTTACAGTATCCATAAAAGCACTGTTATTGCACTTCTTTGCCTAATGCATTAGGAAAAGAAGACCACTTGGCAGACACCACATTTCTACAAACGAACAAAATGCACTAAAATCAAAACTGCATTACTTTTGTCAATAATTTGTGTTATAATTTTTATGGCAAATATTAATGGAGAGGCTCCCTTAAATAAAAATGAGTCTCATGCTTTCCTTTGTTGTTGCAGCTCTGATTGTATTTACATCCAGTCATTTATTGCCCATTAAAGAAGTAATGCTATGTTAATGTAAGGGGGAAAAAATCAATGCTACTGAGATCAGTAGCTGTGGGGAAACAGTGCAGCAGCTGGTTTGCAAACAGCGAGCCCATATAGATCAATGAAATTACAAGCTGAATCTGCTGATGCTCACAAACTGTTCCAGTGGTGTGCTGTCTAACCTTTCTCAAGTTCAAGATCTCTAGAAAGCCAGCAATAACTAAATGGAAAGCAGGGCAAAGGCAACAGGGAGACGATGACAATGCACTGGAGTATTTTACTGTGATATGCAATATTCTACTTTTGCAGCCTCTAGGATAGCTGCAAATTTTTAACCTGTAGAAAAGCCTTATGATTTGTTAGTGAGCCACATGGGAACCTCTACACCCCGGAAAATCTCTACCTTATGAGAATGTCTTGGCCTGGGCTATCTGAAGTCTACATGATACTTCATTAATCTGCTTAAGCTAAATTCCAGAAAGTATCAGTAAGCTAAAGTAGAGATTCTAGAACAAATGGTTATTGGCTTTGGTGACTTACTTGTGGTATTAAAATTTTCTTTATTTTATAGAGATATTACCTTGAGTCTCAGATTCTTCATAATATATCACTGATCAGACATGCACACATTTAATATTTTAAAGACAACTGGTTTTCATCCCAATAAGGTGATTTTTGCATCATTTCAATGCCATTAGTAAGCGTTTTCCCTATAAATACTGAATTTTCAATTTTTCTGTTAGCTCAGCCCTCCATGAAAACTCAGCTCTATTTTAGCTGCATTACTTGAGATGCAAAAAATCCTTTCCTATGATGCATGTGAATTAACACAATGGGAGGAGTATCAGTATTCACAGAAGAGAATCATCACAACTTGTTGACAGATGAGAGAGAGAGAGAAGGGGGAGAGGGAGTCAGGGAGGAGAAAGAGAGAAAGAGAGAAAGAAAGATAGAGAAAAGACTAATTTTGTTTAGAACTAGAAGTGATCTTTGACATTGGCACATGTGATATTTTTCTTTCACCCAGAAAGGATAAACGGCTTTCCCAAAGTTACACATCTACTAAGTGGCATTTTGGAATTCAGATCCAGGTGCTTCTGGGTCAAGTGCAGTGCTGTCCCAATCAGGCAGTGCACCCATTAACATGAATTGGGGCGAGGAAGGAAGAGAAGGTGAAGGCAGAAGAAAGCAGAATGAAGAGTAATGTGGAATGTTTTCATTCAAATGCTTGCAGACAAAATAGGAACATGACTATCATAAATGGAAGAAAATTAAACACAAGATACTTATTCCTTCTAAATTCTTCTTAATGAAATCGTTGGTAAGAGGGATAAAAAGGGTCCTTTCTCCTATCAGTCTTGCTATATCCATCTCACCTGATCTAATAAAATAAATTGCAAAATACGGAAGATACAGGGCCAAGGAAAGTCTAGCTGATCAGAAAAGCTGACTTCATTCCATCTTCTCTTTAGATATGCACGGAATAAAATGTCCTGAGAGGCACAAGAAGTATTTTCTTTGAACCCTTGTGTAGTAATTATATTGATTTAAGTCATTCTGTCTATTTAAATCCTTTAAGATAGTAACACAAGAATAAAATGGCCTTTGTTGGACTGGCTCACTATATAATGGCAGAAATCACTCAAATATCTTCAATTGGTTACTATTATAGTTATTTAACTTCATAGTTAACTCTCTTTTTACACATAAAATACGTTTTCTGTGTAGTGTGTTAGAAAATTAAAACTTTAGAGCAGAGGAGATAAATATGTTATTTTCTTCATGTAAAGAACAATCATACTTGAGATGAACTTACATTTTAGGGGTTATAAATTTTTAAATAATGCTAATAACAGCAGTGGGTGGATGCTATCTATTAAGTAATTGAGAATAAACTAACATTTAAAAAATGCCCATATTTTACCTAGTAAGGTCTTAAATAGGTAGCACGAACCATGCCAAATTCCCCAGGTGTTAACATTTAAAATTTCATTTTATAATATTCTTATGTTTGTAATTTTTCAAAGTATATTCAGATCTACTTTCTGATATCCTTATATGAATACTGTGAGGGAGGTAGATTAGAAATTATTGTCTTGGTTTTAGATAAGGAGACAGAGTGGCTAAATACTTGCTCAAAGTCATTTTATCTACTAAGTGTACAATCAGGAATCAGAACTGAACTCTTGGGAACAAACTCTGTTATTTCATTATTGCCCCCCTTTTATGCTTTCAGGTGAGATAAAAACTGAAAAATGTAAAGGAAAATTCCGGCTCTATTTTCTGCTCCTTAAAGTAATGATAGTGCCAATTATTATGACCCCAGAAAGAAACAAGGCACACAGTGTCTTGACACTTGGAGTAACTTCATACTTCAAAAATAGTTTCCCAGTCATTTCTTAAGGAGTATTTTGTTTGCAGCAGCAGAATCACTGTAATGTCTCCACAAAGTGGGCAAGAAATATTAAATGATACAACCCTATTCTACTGTAGGTGTGGAGAATGGTTGATGGAGCAGCAAAGAAATACCATAATGATGCCTGTACCATGGGGGATTTATTTCCAGGTAGTTCTTTTTTCAACTACAAGCTGGAGCAATCTCTATACCCCTAATGTCCCACCAGCACAACCAAAAAGCAGAGATGTGGAGGACAGTTACTCAGGGGGCAAAGAGAAAGCATTGACTAGAGCTGTGACAGAATGCACACTGAAGAGAAAGAGATTTCTGTAATTCTCAATACTGAATGCTCTCTACTGCCTGCCCTTTCAGTGTTGCTGAGAAACCACCTTGCATCGTTCTAAAGGCGAGAGGTCCAATTTTAGGTACTGACCTAGGATTGTGCTCAAAGAAATCACTATCTAACCTCATACTCTCCCATTCCATCCATGGCTTTAGATTTCAGTGCCTTCCTGCCAATGGACATTCTTTTTGTTGTGGTGACCCAGTTTTAATCTCTCCTCTAGTTTGTGAACATCTTTCTTTACTATACTCTTGATTTCTTGGGGACACTCCTGGTCATGACAGCATCAGTAACTCTCAGTGGCTGCCCCTCTCTCTGGCCAATTCAGACTTGCAGATGTATTAAAGCTGAGCTGACTTTTCTGGTCTCCCTACTACAGAGGGAAATCAGACATGTTCAATAGCAGAGTGGGAATAAGTGTAGCGGGAACTAAATATTTTAGTTGAATAAGATTTGAAATTTGAACTTGTAACAGTTGCAGAAGTAAATTATCTAAAATCCATGTAATATTTAGCGACTTAGAAGAACATGTTTGTTGGGTGCAACACATAGCAAGGCCTATAACAAAGGATGTGTAACACAAAGCAGAACGAGGCTTTCTGGCCAGGTGTGGCATTTCCCTTGAGCTATCAAGCCCAGAGCACAAGTGGTTGGATGTGGTAAAGGGATGCCCCAATGATTATTCTTTGAAGGCTCAGTGCTGAATTTTTTGTGTCCACCCACCTCCCACTTGATACACATTGATGTCATTTCTCATTCTCCTTAACTGATGGACTTTTCTCATCTTTTGACAGTCTACATGAAAATTCTGACTTTCAATCCTGCCTAAGCTGCTGTGAGTCTACATTTTAAAATCAATTTCTAGTAAGAAGCTTGTCAGTTTCTAGTAAGAAGTCTTCAAGAGTTTTCACTGGGATTATGTGTAACTATACATCAATTTTTTGAGAACTGACATCTTTAAAATACTGTATCTTCCACTTCATGAACATGCTATATTTCTTTGTTTTATCTTCTTTAATTTCTCTCAGAAATGTTCTAGAGTTTAGAGTGATGAGATCTTGCATATATACATACATATTGTTAATATTATTCCTAAGTGTATTATGATATATGATATGATTGTAAATTAATTTCTTGAAATTTCATTTCCAACTGTGAATATAAAAATACAATTGAGTTTTATATATTAATATAAACAGATATTACTAAATATAATTATCTTGAGGCTACATTAATTTACAATTAACTAATAGTGTTTGGTATGATTTGTCATTGTTAGGTCTTCCTAAGAAATTGGTCCTTTTTCCATTATGAAATGTTTCTTTTTATTTCTGGTAAAGCTCTTTTTCTTTAAGCCCTTTTACTTGATATTGATATAGCTTCTTCTGTCATTTATGTTAATTATTTTCACATGTACTTTTCCACCCATCGATTTTTTAAATGCAATTTTATTGAGATATATTTACATATCATATAATCATCCAAAGTGTACAATCAGTGGTTCGCGGTATCATCATGTCATTGTGCGTTTATTACCATAATCAATCTTTGCACATTTTCGTTACTCCAGCATTACTCAATGTCTGATTACTGGTAATGTTAACTTCATTTGATTAAGTTAGTGTGTGCTGGGTTTCTCCACTGTAAAGTTATTTTTCATTTATAATGAATATCTTTGAGGATGCATTGGTATTTAATGTAATCACTGGGATAGCTGGATTTATGTCTACCATTTTATTATCTACTCTATGTTTGTCCTCTCTGAATTTGTTTCTGTATTCTCCCTTTTTTTCTTTTGGATTATTTCAGTTATTTTGTATTCTATAATTTTGTTTATTGGATTTTTACCCGTAACTCTTTGCATGTATTTTAGCGATTGTTCTAGGATATGCACCTTTTACTTCTCAAACTCTATTTCAAGTTTCTATTGTTTCACTTCATTGAGGAATTTTATAACAGTCTATTGCCATTCAAGCCGTTGTTGCCATATGAATTGCATCCATATATATTATAAATCCTACCTGATATTATAATTTTTACATAAAAAGTTTAAGATTAAAATAATTTTCAACACTTTCCCAGATATTTACCATTTCCAATAATTTTCATTCATTTCTGAAGACCTAAGTTTCCTTCTGGTATTATTTCCCTTCAACCTTAGAAATTCCTTGAGTGTTTTTCTAAATGTTGGTCTGGAACCAACATATTCTCTTAGATTTCCTTTATCTGAAAAAGTCTATTTTAGGCTTTAGTCTTGAAAGAACTTTTGCTGATATAGAATTCTTAATTGACGTTGTTTTCATGTTCTTCTAGTACTTCAAATATGTTCCATTGTCTTCTTGCCTTGATGGTTTCTGTGCAGAAATCAGTAGTCATTGAATTTGTCTTCCTCTGTATATGATATGTCATTGAGTTGCTGTTTCCCTTTACATAATGTGCCATTACTTTGCTACTTTCAAGATTTTATCTTTAGCTTTCTTTTTCAACAGTTTGATTATGATTAATCTAGGCATAGTCTACACTTTACAGTGTTTCTGAGCCTCTCAAATCTGTAAATATAAGCCTTTCATTAAATTTGGGAAGTTTTCAGCCATTGTTTCTCTAAATATGTTCTGCTGCATTCTCTTTCCCTACTTTTTGTTGTGACTCTAATTACCAATATTTTAGATATTTTTCATTTCCTATGATTCAGAGACTTTGATACATTTTTACAACTTTTTGCTCTCTCTCTCCTTCAGATTAAATAATTTCTATTAATCTATCTTCAGACTCAATAATTCTTTTCTTTGTCTCTCTGTTTTAGTGTTGTTATCCACTGAAATTTTTATTTCAGTTATTGTATTTTTCAGTTATAAACTATCATTAGTTTATTTTATATTTTGTATTTCTATGCTAAAATTTCCTACTTTTTATTCATTGCAGCCATATATTACTTTACCTCAATTATCGTACTTCTAAAAGCTGCTATAGAGTTTTTGCCTGATGATTTCAACATCTGGATCATCTTGTTTCCATTAGTTTTCTTTTTGTTTGAGATTGTCATATTTTCTGAATTTTCTGGTCGTAGAGTAATTATCTATATAGTAGCCTTGATGTTCAGCATTTTATATAGTGGAGTCTCTGAATTCTATTATATTTCTTTAAAGATAGTATTGTTTGGTTTTAAAAAGCAATTAACTTGATTAGATTCAAACTGTAAACTCAGTCACATTTGTGGTAAGCAGTAGCTCTGATCACTGGCTCTCATTTTGCTGGTTTCCTGATCACTCTCTGGTTGCTCTGGTTGTCCATGCTCATTTTTCTGGGTACCCAAGCCAGAAGGATGTTGGGTTTGTATTAGAATCGTAGCCAATCCCTTCTACTATCATAAATGTGACTGCCTTAGGGAAAAGCTGGTAAAACAGGATACTCCATCCCAGTGGTTTCCTTGATTTTCAACTTTCCTGTTCAATCCTTCTAATTTTATTTACTTTCCAGAGCCTTACAGACTTTTGTGTGTTAGGTTTGTTTCTCAATTTGTAGTTTTTACTTTAAGAAGTGCAGGAGGTTTATATTAGGAGATTATACTTCCATGAAAGAAGCAGAAACTTGGACCATTTAATTCTTGATGACACATATTTCTTACTCAAAGAAATAAAGACCTTGAGGGCTGAAATACTAACTGTCTGAAATATCATAAAATTATATTTCTATAAATGCATATTAAATATGTCTAGTACATGAGTGAAACGCATGTTCATCTTAATCTAGGAAGATTACTTCATTAATCAAAAGTCAAAGGAGAGGAAAAGTGGAGTAGTGGGCGATTGAATAGCTTTTGCTTTGTAACACAGAATTTGAATAAACCTTCATAATAGATGAAATGGAAAATTAGAGTGCCAAGTCACTCTGACATTGTTTAGACTTACATATTGTTGATGTGAGTTCCATTTAATTTTATTTCTTTTATGATATGCATAACAGTTTGACCCTTATGATACTTTTATTGGTGACTGTTTCAGTTTGCTAAAGTTGCCAGAAAGCAATATACCAGAAATGGACTGGCTTTAACAATGAGGATATATTAACTTAAATTTTACAGTCCTCAGTCCACAAAAAGATACAATTCAAGGCATCAAAAGAATGATACCTGGACTCTGAAGACAGACTTCTGGCCTCTAGGACACCTCTGTCACATGGGAAGGAACATGGCTAGCATCTGTTGTTTCTTTGTTCCTGGGTTTCATTGCTTTTAGCTTCTGACTTTGGTGGTTTCCTCTCTGAGTTTCTGTGGGTTCTTTCTTAGCTTCTCTGGGCCTTTTCTCTATGAGCTTCTCTTAACTTTCTCTGGGCTTTTTATGTCTTCTGTACCCTCAAAAAGGATTCCAGTTAAAGGACTAAGACCCAATTTGAATGGGGCACGTCAATTGAAATAACCTACAATAGGTCTGTACTCACAGGAATGGATTAAAAGAGCACAGTCTCTTCTGGAGTACCTAACAGCTTCAAACTACCAAAATGATCAAAATTGAGGCAATATTACTCTGTAGTAGATGCAAGCATATTGCTATATTCATATCACAACCTTACAACTTCCTAGTTGTTTGGCCATGGAAAAGTTACTTAATTTACTAGATAGCAATTTCCTTATCTTTAGGGTATAGATAATAATGCCACCTTCCTAATATTGTTCTTAAAATAGAGAATTTATGCTTAGATTTTAGAAAGTACCTGGTACCTAAAAATGACACTATTTGTTATTGTTAATTTTACCCCTTAGAAACATCAGAATTCTAGATATTTCCTTAAAATTTCAACTGGACAGGGTCTTTATGGGAAAAGGCACAGCACAGAAAGAATGATAGCACTCATAAAAAACTTTCTGTGTTATTTATATCTTCATGGGGACAAACTTATCATTACTTAGAACTAGTCTCAGAGTTTCTTTTTCTCCCATATTTTACATAGTGTTTTAGTTTCTTAGATGCTAAAATAAATATCATACAGTGGGTTGGCTTAACAACAGAAATTTATTTGCTCATGGTTTTAAAGTCTAGGAGAAGTCCAAAGTGGAGCCATAAATAAGGCGATACTTTCTCCCCCCAGACTGTGGTATTTGGGGTTTGGTTGAAAGAATTCTTTGATCTTTGTTTTTCCACAACACAGACATATACGTGGCAGCATATTTTCCTTTCTAGCCAGGCTCCATTGACTCCAGTTTCTGGCTGTTAGCTGTGGCTTCCTCTGTGTCCAATTGCCTTTGCCTATGATGACTTCAGCCACATTAGAGTAAAGCCCACCTTCATTCAGTTTGGGCAGCCTTCTCTAATAATACCTTCAAATATTCTATTTATAAAAGCATGTTATAACACCCACAGAACCAGAGGTTGAGACATGAACATGCCTTTTGTGGGAAACATGATCCAATCCTTAATACATACCTGTATTTTTTTTTAATTAGAAGGGTTGTAGGATTACAGAAAACACATGCATAAAATACAGAGTTGTCATATACTTCCCTATTATTAACACCTTTGATTAATGTGGTACATTTGTTACAACTGATGAAAGAATATTTTTATAATTGAACTATTAACTATAGTCCATGGTTTACTTTAGGGGTCACTGTTTCTGTTGTACAGTCCTATGGATTTATTTTTTATCTTCTACTAGTGACATATATATAATCTAAAATGCCCCCTTTTAATGACACTCACATATATAATTAAGTGCTGTTGATTATGTTCACAATGTTGTGTTACTATAACCACCATTCACTATCAAAACATTTCCATCATCCAAAAAGAACCTCTTTATAATATAGGTATAGAATCTCTTTGTAATATAGTTATTAACTCCTTATTCCTTACCCCAATCTGGTCCCTGGTAATCTATTGTATTAGTTAGGGTTCTCTAGAGAAACAGAATCAACAGGGAACATTCGCAAATGTAAAATTTATAAAAGTGTCTCACGTGACCATGGGAACCAGAGTCCAAAATCAGCAGGGCAAGCTGTGAAGTTGATGATTCCAATGGAGGGTCTGGACAAACTCCACAGGAGAGGTTTGCCATTTGAAGCAGGAAGAAGAGCCTACCTCTTTTAAATCCTCCTTAAAAGGCTTCCAGTAATTAGACTGAGCATCACTCATTGCAGAAGACACTCCCCTTGGTTGATTACAAATGGAATCAGCTGTGGATGCAGCTGATGTGATCATGATCTAATTCTATGAAATGTCCTCATTGCAACAGACAGGCCAACACTTGCCCAACCAGATAAACAGGTACCACCACTTGGCCAAGTTGACACATGAAGCTGACCATGACACCTATATTCTGATTTCTGATCCTATGAATTTGACTTGTTCTTATGAAGTCCCATCAGTGAGATTATATAAAGTTCGTCCTTTTGCATTTGGTTTATTTCTGTCAACATCATGTTTTATCAGGGTTCATTCATGTTGTCACATGTATCAGAACTTCATTCATTTTTATGGCTGAATAATATCCCATTTTATGAATATTTGACATTCCATTTATCTGTTCATCAGGTGATAGGTAATTTAGTTGCCTCCATCTTTTGATAATTGTGAATAGTGCTGCTAGGAACATCAGTGTGAAAATATCTGTTCAAGGTCCTATTTCCTTTCTTTCAGCTATATACCTAGAAGTGGGAATCATCTGGTCATTCTATACTTAACTTTCTGAAGCACCAGTAAACTGTCTTCCACAGGAGCTGCATGATTTTGCATTCTTACCAACAATGAACGAGTGTTCTTATTTCTCCACATCCTCATCAGTACTTTTAATTTTATGTTTTTCTTCCCCTTTAAATAGTAGCCAGTCTTAGTATAAAGTCTAAGAAACAATTGCCTAACACAGGTCCTGGAGATGCTTCCCAATATTTTCTTTAGGGAGTTTCATAACTTTGATTTTTAAATTTAGGTCTTTGATCTATTTTGAATTGATTTTTGTATATGGTGTGTGGTAGGGGTTCACCTTCATTCTTTGCACATGGACATCCAGGTTTCTGAGCATCATTTGTTAAAGAGAATATTCTTTCTCAATTGAGTGGACTTGACACCATTGTCAAATGTCAGACCAAATTCATTTACTTTGGTTTATATGCCTGTCCTTGTACCAGTACCATGCTTTTAGATTACTGTGGCTTTGTGACAAGTTATTTTTTTATTTTTTTACATGGGCAGGTACTGGGAAATGAAACTGGGTCTTCGGCATGGCAGGTGAGAACTCTGCCAGTGAGTCACTGTGGCCCACCCTGTAACAAGTTTTAAGATAGGGAAGTTTGAGACCTCTAATCTCATTCAAGATGGTTTTGGCTATTCAGGTCCTCTTAGCCTTCCAAATAATTTGGATATTGGCTTTTCCATTTCTGCAAAGAAGGCTGTTGGAATTTTGATTGATATTGCATTGAATCTATAAATTGCTTGAAGTATTTTATTGTTTCTTAACAATATTTCATTTTCTGATCCAAGAACATAGAATGTCCTTCCATTTATTTGTCTTCTTTCATTTATTTCCACAATACATTGTGGTTTTCTGTGTACAAGTCCTTTACATCCTTGTTTAGATCTATTCCTATTTAGATCTATTCCAATTTGATCTATTCTATTTAGTTGTTATTATAAATGTAATTATTTATTTATTCCTTTTTCAGATTGTTCATTACTAGTGTATAGAAACATTGCTGATTTTGGGGTGTTGATCTTACGCTCTGCCACTTTCTGATTTAATTTATTAGGTGGAATTTTCAGGATCTCTATATGGGATCATGTCATCTGTAAACAGGGAAAATTTTATATCATCCTTTATAATTTGGATGCCTTTTATTTCTTTTTCTTGCCCAACTGTTCTGGTGAGAGTTTCCAGTAAAAGGTGGAAAAACATTGTGATAGTGGGCATCCTTGTCTTTTTCCTGATCTTTGAAGGGAAGCTTTCAATCTTTAACCATTAAATATGATGTTAGTTGAGGTTTTTTTTTTTTTACTTCCCTTTACTATATTGAAGAAATTCTCTTTTATTCCTAGTTTTCTGAGTGTTTTTATCAAAAGTCTGCTGGATATTGTGAAATGCCTTTTCTGTGTCAATTGAGATGATCATGTTCTTTCCTCCTTCTTCATTCTAATAATGTGCTGTATTATAGTAATTGATTTTCTTATATTTATCTAGAGTAAATTTCACTTGATCATGGTATATAATACTTTTAATGAGTTGTTGGATTTTGTTTTGTAGTATTTTGTTGAAAATTTTTGCATCTATAATCATAAGTGATATTGGTCTGTGTTTTTTTTTCTTTGGTATCTTTATCTAACTTTGGTATGAGGGTAATGTTGATAAGGAGTGTTCCCTCCGTTTCAGTTCTTTAGAAGAGTTTGAGCAGGATTGGGGTTAATTGTTTTTGGAATGTTTGGTAAAATTCCCCAGTGTAGCCATCCTGTCTTCAGCTTTCTTTGTTGGGAGGTTTTTTATTGCTCATTCAATCTTGATTTGTTATTGATATTCTGATATCTTTTCCTTCTTCTTGAGTCAGTGTAGGTAGTTTGTATGTTTCTAGGAACTTCTATTTCATTTAGGTTATGTAATTTTTGATGTACATTTGTTCATAACACTTTCTTTTTACGCCTTTTTATTTCAGTAATGCCCCTTTTTATTTCTGATTTTAGTTATCTGTATCCTCTCTACATTTTTCTTTCAGTCTAGCCAAAGGTTTGTAAATTTTATCGATCCTTTCAAAGGACCTACTTTTCATAACGTTCCTTCTTTCTGTTGTTTTTTACTTCTCAATTTCATTTATATCCACTCTAATCTTTGTAATTTCCTTTTATCTGTTTCTTTTGGATTTAGTTTGCTTTTTGTTTTCCATATCCTCCAGGTTTCAAGTTAAGTCTGTGATTGGAATATTTCTTCTCTAATGTAAGCATTTAGTGATATAAACTTAGGTCAACACTACTGTTGATGCATCCTATAACTTTTTTTTTCATTTTCATTCACCTTAATATATTTCCTAATTTCCTTTATGATTTCTTCTTTGCCCCATTGGTTGTTTAAAAGTTTGTTCTTTTTTAAATGCAATGCATTGAGATATATTCACAGACCATACAATCATCCAAAGTGTACAGTTCACAGTATCATCATATAGTTGTACATTCATCACCACAATCGATTTTTAAACATTTCCATTATTCCAAAAAATGAAAATAAGAGTAAAAATAAAAGTGGAAAATAACAACAAAAATCCCATGCCTCTCATCTCTCCCTGCTATTTATTTTTTGTCCTTATTTTTTACTGATCTGTCTTTACACTGTATAAAGGGAGTGTCAGCCACAAGGTTTTCATAATCGCATGGTCACATTGTAAAAACTATATGGTCATACAATCATCTTCAATAATAAAAGCTACTAGAACACAGTTCAATACTTTCAGGAATTTCCTTCTAGTGATTCTAGTACACTAAAAACTAAAAGAGGGATATCTATACAATGCATAAGAATAACCTCCAGAATGAACTCTCAACTCTATTTGAAATCTCTCAGCCACTGAAACTTATTTTGTTAATTTCTCATCTCCTTTTTGTTCAAGAAGGCTTTCTCAATTCCATGCTGACAGGTTTTATTCAGCTAATTGGATGCCTCACAACCTCATTCCTTCTTGCAGCTGCTCAATATTCCATTATATGCATAAACTGCACCTTCTGTTCAACAGTCACTGCACCAGTAGGCTACCTTCTTCCATTGCCAATCATAAATCCTGCCACCATAAACACAGTGTGCATATGTCCATTCATGTCCCTGCTTTCAGTTCCTCCAATTTTTTTTCTAATAACAAGGTTGCAGGATCATATAGCAACCCTATGCTTAGCATCCTATGGAACAGCCACACTGCCCTCCAGAGGGGCTGCACCATTCTATTTCCCTACCAGGAGTAAATAGGTACATCGCTCCGTCTACATTTTCTCCAACACTTGTTTCTTTCTGTTTATCTTTTAAATAGTTTTTTCACTTACCTTAATTCCATCCTAAGTAAACAGTCAATGGTTCTCAGCATAATCACAGTTATGCATTCACCACCACACTCTATATGAGGACAATTCCATTCTTTCACATGCAGGAGGAAGAGGAAAAAATGAAGAGTAAAAAATAAAATAAAAAGGAAATACAACAACGACAACACCAAGAATACCATACTCCTCCTTTATATTGTCCTCTTATTGACATTTAACTTTGGTTTATTGCTTTTGTCACATTTGCTAGAAGCATATTACAATGCTACTTTTAACTATAGACTCTGGTTTACTTCAGTTTCAAGTTTTCCATATGTTATTCCATTTTCAGCACCTTGCAAGGTTGACATTCATTTGTTCTCCCTCATGTAGAAATATTCTTATATGTGCACATTTAATCACCATCATTGACCACTCTAGGTTTGCTAAGTTTACAGTCCCAGTTTTTATCTTCTGTCTTTTCTTCTGGTGTCATACATGGCCCTAGCCTTCCTCTTTCAACCATACTCACATTCATTTGTTTGTGTATTTACAATATTGTGCTACCATCAGATAGAACTGTACTGTCCAATTTTGCACCTTTAGAATCAATCCTGTTGATCATTCTGTACTCTTTCAGCATCAAATGTCCAATCTCTGCCCTTTTCCTATCTCCTGATAACCTGTGTTCTCAACTCTACCATCTATCTCCTGATAATGTATGTTCTCAAATTTAACTATCAAAGTTCATTCTTAATGTTAGTTCATATTAGTGAGACCATACAGCATTTGTCCTTTTGTTTCTGGCTAATTTCAATCATCTTAATGTCCTCAAGGTTCATCCACATTGTGGCATTGTTGCATGCTTCATGACTTTATTCTGTCTTATCACTACATATGTATATACCATTGTATGTACATGCCACAATTTGTTTATCCACTCATCCATTGATGGACATTTGAGTTGTTTGATCTTTTGCAATTGTGAATAATGCCACTATAATAATCTGTATACCTATGTCCATTCATGTTCCTGCCTTCAGTTGCTCTGAATATATACCTATTAATGGGATCATCTGGCAATTTTATATTTACCTTCTTGAGGAAACACAAAACTGCCTTCCAGGGTGGTTGTGCCATTGTATATTCAATAAGTGTACTTTTTCTTCACATCCTCTCTAGCACTTGTAATTTTCTGTTTTGTTTTTTTTTTATAGTATCTCATTGTGGTTTTGATTTGCATTTCCCTATTAGCCAGTGAGGCTGAGCATTTTTTCATATTTTTCTGAGCCATTGCCATTTGAATTTATTCTTCAGAGTGTCTGCCCATGATTTTTACCCATTTGTAAATTGAGTGATTTGTCTTTTTGTTGTTGAATTGCAGGCTCTTTATATTTTCTGGATATTAAATCCTTGTCTTATATGTGGTTTCCAAATGTTGCCTCCCATTGCATAGGGTGCCTTTATATTTTTCTGACAAAGTCCTTAGATGTACAAAAGTGTTCAGTTTTGAGGAAATCTCCTTTATCTATTTCTTCTTTCATTGCTTACACTTTGGATGTAAGGTCTAGGAAAGCACCTCCTTCACAAGATCTTTAAGATATTTCCCTATATTTTCTTCTTTTATGTCCTTAGTTCTAATGCTTAGGTCTTTGATCTATTTTGAGTTAATTTCTGTATAAGGCATGTGATAGGGATCCCCGTTCCTTTTGGATACGGATGTCTAGTTCTCCATATCTGTTTGTTGAAGAGGCTGCTCTGTCCCAGTTGAGTTGGAATGGCTGCTGTTCTAGTTTGCTAGCTGCTGGAATGCAACACACCAGACATGGATTGGCTTTTAATGAAAGGGGATTTATTTAGTTAAAAATGTATAGTTCTTCAGAGGAATGGCAGCTGACTTTCAACTGAGGTTCTTTCTTACATGAGAAGGCACAGGGCGATCTCTGATGACCTTCTTTCCAGGCCTTTGGGTTCCAACAACTTTCCCTGGGGTGATTTCCTTCCTGCATCTTCAAAGGCCTGGGCTGAGCTGCCAGTGCTGAGATGAGGTAGGCTGAGCTGTTTGGGCAGTGCTACGTTAAGCTCTCTCACTTAAGCATCTAGCCAATTAAATCAAACATCATTCATTGCAGCAGGCACGCCTCTTAGCTGACTGTGGATGTAATCAGCAACAAATGAGGTTCATGTGCCATTGGCTCATGTCCACAGCAATAGAAATAGGAACCTTCACCTGGCCAAGTTGACACCTGAACCTAACTACCACAGCTGCCTTATCAAATATCAATGGTCTATAGGTGAGAGGTTCTATTTCTGAATAATCAATTCATTCCCATGGTCAGTATATCTATCTTTCCACCAGTACCATGCTGTTTTGACCACTGTAGTTTTGTAATATGCTTTAGGGTCAGGTAGTGTGAGAGCTTCCACTTCATTTGTATTTGTCAAGATATTTTTAGCTATGCAAGGCACCCCACCCTTCCAAATAATATGGTTGTTTTCCTTTTCCTGCAAAGTAAGTTATTGGGATTTTAATTGGTATTGCATTAACTCTATAAATCAATTCAGGTAGAATTGACATCTTACTATTTCTGGTCTTCCAATCCATAAACACTGTATGTCCTTCCATTTACTTAGGTCTTCTTTGATTTCTCTAAGCAATTTCTTGTTGTTTTCTTTCTTTTTTAACATTTTTTATTTTATAATATAACATATATGCCAAAAAGCAGTAAATTTTAGAGTAAATTATAACAAGTAGTTATAGAATAGATTTTAGAGTTTAGTATGGGTTACAATTTCAAGTTTTCCTTCTAGCTGCCCTAAAATAGTAGAAACTAAAAGACATATCAGTACAATGATTCAGCAGTCATCCTCATTTGCTAAATCTTATCTTTTCTATTATTATTCCTCCCTCTCCTTTGATCATTCTCCCAATCTTTAGGGGTAATTGGCCTATGCCCATTCTAATTTTTTCATGTTGGAAATGGGTATGAGCAATGTGGGATGGGGGATGGAACTAGTTCTGGAGAGACTGGCCCCTCTGGGGTTTCAGGATTTATCTGGCCTATTAGCCATCTGGATGCTGTAGGTTTCTGGAAAGTAATCTTAGTGTGTGAAATGTTTATTGACCCTCAAGTAGAGCTCTAGGTTGTTCTTTAGGGTTAAGAGGAATGGTTTTAGTTTCCTGTAGTTTTCTGTGTACACGTCTTTTGTGGCCTCAGTTATATTCATTCCTAAATATTTTATTCTTTTGGTTGCTATTGTAAATTGAATTTTTTTCTTGATTTCTTCCACAGATTGCTCATTGCTAGTGGATAGAAACTCTACTGATTTTTACATGCTGCTTTTGTACCCTGGCACTTTGCTGTATTCATTTATTAGTTCTAGTAACTTTGCTATATATTTTTTAGGATTTTCCATATATAGTGTCATGTTATCCGCTAACCATGAAAGTTTTACTTCTTTCTTTCAAATATTGATCTCTTTTATTTCTTTCCCTTGCCTAACTGTTCTAGCTAGAACTTCCATCACAATGTTGAATAACAATGGTGACAGTAGGCCTTGTTTGGCTCCTGATCTTAGAAGGAAAGCTTTCAGTCTTTCCTCACTGAGGATGATGTTAGTTGTGCATATTTCATATATTCCCTTAATCATGTTGAGGAATTTCCGTTCTATTACAATCCTTTGAAGTGTTTTCACCCAGGAAGTATGTAGAATTTTGTCAAGTGCCTTTTCTGCATCAATTGAGGTGATCATGTAGTTTTTCCACTTTGATTAATTGATGTGGTATACTACATTAATTGATTTTCTTACATTGAACCAGCCTTGCATACCTGGAGTAAATATCACTTGGTCATTATGTATAATTCTTTTAATGTGCTGCTGGATTCCATTTGTGAGTATTTTGATGGGGATTTTACATCTATATTCACTAAAGAGACTTGTCTGTCAGTGTATTTTCTTGTAGTATCTTTGTCTGGCTTTGGTATTAGGGTGATATTGGCTTCATAGAATAAGTTAGTAGCTTTCCCTTCTCTTCAATTTTTTGAAGAGTTTGAGCAAGATAAGTACTAATTCTTTCTTGAATACTTAGTAGAATTCATATATGAAGCCATCTGGTCCTGGGATTTTCTTTTGGGGGAGCTTTTTAATGACTGATTCAATCTCTTTACTTTTGATTGGGTTGCTGAGGTAATCTAGTTCTTCTCAAGTAAATGTTGGTTGTTCATGCTTTTCTAGAAAGTTGTCCATTTTGTCTATGTTGTCTAGTTTATCAGCATATATTTCCTCAAACTGTCCTCTCATTATCTCCTTTATTTCTGCAGGGTTAGTAGTTATGCTCCCTCTCTCATTTCTGATTTTATTTATTTGCATCTTTTTTTTTTTTTTTTTGTCAGCCTAGCTAAGGGTCCATTGATTCTATCACAGAACCAACTTCTGGTTTTGTTGAGTCTCTCTATTGTTTTCATGGTTTTAATTTCATTTATTTTTGCGCTAATCTTTGTTATTTCTTTCCTTCTGTTTGCTTTAGGGTTAGTTTGCTGTCTTTTCTTTAGTTTCTTCAGATGATCAGTTAATTCATCGATTTCTGCTCTTCTTTTTTAATATAAACATATGTGGCAATGCAGTTCCCTGTCAGCACTGCCTTTGCTGCATCCCATAAGTTTTTTTTTTTTGCATCACATAAGTTTTGATATGTTGTGCTTTTATTTTCATTTGCCTTGAGATATTTACTGATTTCTCTTATGACTTCATCCTTGGCCCACTGGTTGTTTAATAGTATGTTGTTTACGCTCCATATATTTGTGAATTTTCCCACCCTTTACCTGCTATTGATTTCCAACAAGAGTTTGTCCTTTAATTTCTATATATATATAGAAATATATATATTTCATATATATATATACATGAATATATATTCAAATACATATGTTGTATATATATGTATATATATATATGAATTGTTGTATATATATATTCACTTCCACTTCCCCCTCTGTTACTATTTTCTAGCGTCATTTAATTGTGATCAGAGAAGATACATTGTATGATTTAAATATTTTTGGATTTGTTGAGAGTTGTTTTGTGGCCTTAATAAATTATCCACCCTGGAGAACTATCAATATACTAGAAAAGAATGCATATTCTGCTGCTTTTAGGTGAAGTGTTCTATATATGTTTAAGTATATTTGCTTTAGAATATCATCAATTTTTGTATTTTCTTATCGATGTTCTCTATCTTCTATCTAGATGTTATCTCCATTATTGAAAGTGGTGTATTAAAACCTCCAACTATTCATATAATACCAGGTTTCTCCCTACCAATCTGTTGATATTTGCATCTTATATTTTGGGGCTTGGCTGTTAGGTGCAAATATGTATTTATAACTGTTATGTCTTCTTATTGAATTGATCCCTTTATCAATATATAATGACCTTCTTTGACCCTCATAAAAGTTTTTGTCTATTTGATATTAGTATAGCTACCCCAGCTCTCTTTTGGTTACTACTTGCATAAAATATTTTTTTCCCATCTTTTCCTTTCAACTTTTTATGTCTTTCAATTTAAGGTGACTCTCTTGTAAACAGCCTATGGTTGATTTATGCATTTTTTAAATCCATCCTACCAATCTCTGCCTTTTGACTGGAAAATTTAATCCATTTACATTTAAAGTAACTACTAGTACAGGTCTTTCTTTGGCCATTTTGCTTTTTTGTCTTTGTGAATACTATACTTTTTTGACCCTCTATTCTTCTTTTAATGCCTATCTTCATATTTATTTAATTTAGTATATTGTACCATATTGAGTTCCTTCTTATTTCTTTCTGGAAATATTTTTCATATATTATTTTTGTGTTTACCATGGGTTAACATTTAGCATCCTAAATATATAATAATCATATTTGATTTGATTCAACTTAACTTCAATAGCATGCACATGTACTGTTCTTATGTCCCCTCTATATCCCACCTTATTTGATATGTGTTTCAAAGTATATATTCAAACATTTTATGTCCAAAACCATGGAGTTGCATGATTTTTTTTATGTATTTACATTTTGCCATCTCCAAGAAGTAAGGAGTGTTGTTACATACCAAAAAATACAATTGTAATAGCATTTAAAATCCCTTGTGGTTACCTCACAGGAGACCTTTATTTCTTTATGCTGCTTTGATACACTTTATAGCTTCCTTACCTTTCAGTTTGATGAACTCCATTTTAATGAACTCCTTGAGAAATCTGGGCATTTCTTAATCTCTTCCTTATTTTTGGAGGAAAGTTTTACCGGATATAAATTTGTGGTTGGTTATTGTTTTCTTTCAGCCCTTTAAGTATTCAACACACTACATTCTTGCCTTCATGGCTTCTGATGAAATATTGACACTGAGTATAATTGGAACCCCATTGTACATAACAATTTGCTTTTCTCTTTAGCGTTCAGAACTCTCTTCTTGTTCTTTGCATCTGACAGCTTTACTACTATGTGTTAGGTCATATTTCCCTTCAAGTTTATCCTGTTTGTCATTTTTTTTTTTGGCTTCTTGGATGTATATATTCATGTCTTTTCCTAAGTTTTGGAAGTATGCCATTATTTATCCTAATATTCTTTCTGCGCCTTTCCCTTTCTTCTCCTCTGGGAATCTCAAAGTGTGTATGTTGGAACATTTGTTGGTGCCTGTGCTGGTTTGAATCTATTGTGTACTCCAGAAAATCCAGGCCCTTTAATCCTCATTCAGTGTTGCTGGGTGGTGTCTTTTTGATGCTTCCACAGAGATGTGACCCACCCAATTGTGTGTGGTAACTTTTGATTAGATGGTTTCCATGGAGATGTGTCTCCACCCATTCAAGGTGGGGTTGCTTACTCGAGCCCTTTAAGAGGGAACCATTTTTGGAAAAAGCTCTGAGCAACGAGAGCCATGAAAACTATCAGATGACAGAGCCGACAGAACAGACAGAACCCCAGGGAGGCCACTGAGGAGAAAGCTAGCAGATCTCCCCATGTTCCTTTCCAGCTGAGAGAGAAAAACCCTGAATGTCATCAGCCTTCTTGAACTAAGGTATCTTTCCCTGTATGCCTTAGATTGGACAGTTTTATAGCCTTGCTTTAATTTGGACATTTTCATGGCTTTACAACTATAAACTAGCAACTTCATAAATTCCCTTTTTAAAAAACCATTCTGATTCTGGTATATCACATTCTGACAGCTTTCAAACTAAAACAATGCCCTACAAATCTCAGGCTATTTTCACTTTTTCTAATTCTTTTATCTCTTTGTTCCTTAGCTTGATTTGTTTCAATTGTCTTGTCTTTGGATTCACTGATTCTTTCTGTTGCTAACTCCAACCTGTTGTTGAAGCCTTTGTGGAATTTTTTTACTTCAGTTATTGTGTTCTTCAACTCCAGTGTATCTCTTTCTTGAGATTTTCATCTTGTTTATTCATTATTTTTCTGATACCATTTTGTTGTTTTCTGTATTTTCCTTTATTTCCTCAAGCATATTGAAGATAATTTTTTGAAAGTCTGATCCTTCTATGCCCATAGACTAGTCTTCTTATTGATTTTTTTCTGGATTTTTATATACTTCCTTTGAATGGCTCTTCATATACTATTTCTTTGTTTGACTTGTAATCATTTGTTTCAATTTACAATTTAATTTTTTTAAATGTTAATTCTGTAAATTAGCCGCTGAGCTTCTATTTCTTGAGTTTGTATTGAGATGTTCTTGAGCAGAAGAAACTCAAAACCAAACAAATCAATTTAAAAACACCTTTCCCAGTCTTTGCAGATTGGCTTTGCAGAGTTCAGCCCCCCTATCAAGAAGGTCAGCCCCAGGCAAATGCACAATACAGGGTCCTCTCTGTATTTTCTGAGCCCGTGTCTTGTCCAGGGTTGTACTTGCTAGTGGCATTAGGCATTCCCCTGTTAAGAGGAGTTTGAATGTCCCATGTACTCCTTAGGAAATAGACCTTCTCTCTCTCCAGGGTGCTCCACCACAGGACTTAAAGTAGGTAAATATGATACTGCTTTAGCTGTCCCAAACTGCTTTTGCCTAGAGAACAACTTCTGGTGAGGGGTCACAAGCCTGAGTGGAGTTTCCTGGTTCAGTCTTTTCCAGCCAGAACAAGGCCAGAGATGCACAAAGGAAAAAGCAACTGGCTCCATGCTGCCTAGTGAGGTCGGGGGGTGGGGGTCAGTAAGGCTTCCAGGAGCTTCTCCTATGACTCTTAAAGGCTGTCTTTTCTGAATTTGGTTCTTGCCCAGTAAATGCAGGCTTTTAACTGTTTTCCATAGTTCTGAGGAAGTGTACTGCATTTAAGACTTCTCTGCTGATTACATCTGAGGTAGGTTGGAAAAATGGTTGCCCTCATAGCCAGGCTGCCAGCGATATGTAATAGCTCATCAAAAGCAGTGACCAGCAATCTCATTGTATATCCCTGGGTCTTGGGGAATCTTGGGGTCCTAGGATATTGGGCAACTAGATCTTTTTGTTACATCACAATACACACAAGCGCATCAGGATCTGGGGTTAAGGACCTCACCACTGCCTGCAGTGAAACCTGGGATGGGCAATGTAGCCACTGTGCAGAGTAAAATTCACCAGTATTTACTGAAAATTAACATGCTCCTCTTCCTGCTCTTCTCTGGATGTTGCACAGTGTTCTAGTAGACTCTGGAGTTTGAAAATAGTTGAGTAAGACAGTGCCTGTTTGTTTAATATTTGCTCTGGTGGAGAAACTGATTCCTGAAGCTTCCTACTCTGCCAAAGTCCCTCAGTCCTTGGTGGTGATCATGTAATTTTCTTTTAATCATGTTGGTTCCACTGCCCAGAACTTAGTCTTTTTTATTCTCTGGTTCAAAAATTATTTTGAGGTATATACTCTTAAAAAAATTGTTGAGTAATTTCTTATTACTCATTACTCATAGCTCAAATGCTCCCTGGAAAAGCAGCATAATATAGGGAATGCATAAACCCTTTGCAATTGAACGGATTTTGAGTATCAGGTCTGTTATTCACAAGTTTTGATATTACTTATCCTATTAAGCCTTATCCTCATATAAAAATGGAGTGGTGAGGGAAGGAGCCTGTCCATGTAAGGGGAAGTGTTCAAGATTATACTGTTTGTGAAGTACTTAATTTGGGTTTGGATCATATTAGTTACCCAATTACAGTGGGTTTCCTTCTATTCCCCTAACTCCTTCTGCTGTAACTCCTCCTGAATGCTGTCTGTCCCTTCTCTAGTCTGTCATACAAAATCCTCATAATACCCATTTACTTGTTTTTGTTTACCACTGTTTTGACACTTTCTCTTGGGCAGAGACAGACATGTCTCATATCTATGATGCTTCTAGCATGATGCCTGGTTCACTGTAGATTGTTTAAATATTTGTTTAGTGAATTAATAATGAATACTATTACCTTGGATTTTATTTGAATATATGATTTTCACATGCTAATTAAAACAATCTGAGAATACAGCAAAGGACATTCAAATTACATGAAATATTATACATGAAAACAAATACAACGTTTTTTTTTTGTCATGTTCTGGCTTTTTTTAAGGTAATAAAAACATCCCCATGACCTGAAATCTTCAGAAATAATTCCTCTTGACTGCAGTAAGTACCTACTTTTGAGGAACAGATAGTTGATGAGCTGCAGGCTTCCCTGCTGCTAAATTCATCTAACAAGGCACTCCTGATGTGTTCTGATTTTAAGGCCAATGGGAACTCTATAGATTGGTTTGCTGCCTTCTTCCCTGTTGAAGAGAAGTCTTTGAGATGTGCATGTTTATGTTAGTAAATAAATTCTGGAGTGAAATGGGAATCCAAGAATCAAACCTAAAGCATTATAAACAGTAATACAGTGATCCTGTAGACATTTTGCCTTTGGTGCTTCTAAGACATTGTCTGCATAGCTAAGGAAAGGCTTAAACATTAATCTGTACTTCTGGACCTGATAGCCAGAAAATAAAATGACCTTTCCTGTGTTTCTAACATAATAAGTGAGATGTATTGGGTCCTTTGAGTGGATTAATTTCTCTGAATAAGTTATGTGGTTTAGAACTAAAACAATAGTATCAGAAATTTAAAAAAAAGATTGAGGCATAGCTTACCAAATAGTATCACAACCAAAATGTTTTATTTTTAATTTGCATTTGGGGAAGCTCATGAACAAAAAAGAGTTTGGTTTATTCTGAGAAATGGCTGGACAAGTGCTACCAACTGAGAGAAAACAGCTGGATGACTCAACTCCTATTGCTATCTTCTACATCAAGGAAAGTGGTATGAAAATGGAAAGGAAAGTGACACAAAGAAAGAAAATCAAACTTAAGATTGGGGACAAAGATGCACGAACATATTCAGCTGTAATATATGACTTAATACCTTTAAATCAGATAGTATATTTCGTCTGAGGACACTGAAAGCAGTTAATGATAGAATCACATTATATAATGAAACATAATGATTAACCTCTTAGGAATCATGAAAGAGTCAGTTCAGAAAGGTAAAGGTAAAGTCAGAAAGGTAAATAACCCAGGTTAAACAAAATAGAAAGAAAGCAAAAATAAGGAAGGAAGGAAATAATGAATGAAGTATGGAAGGAGATACATAGGGGGAGAGGGAAGAAAGAAAACAAGCAAAGTAGAAGATAAAAGATTTTAGGAAGAGGGGTAGGTGAGTTGTAGAAACCATGGTTGGTAAACTTTGATAATGATATTTGGCAGAATCCTATTCTTTGTTATTAATCACAATGTTACTGATCTCTTAGAAGAAAGAAAGAAACCATCATGGTTTATTTAAAACATTTTTTTTTTTGGTAGATTGAGGTAATTCTTTTGATATGGGATATCTTTTCTTTGGGAAGGTGTTTGAAAAGTTTTCTCCATAGTGTTCTAATGAATGAATTATCATGTTCAAAATAAGGGCAGTGAATTTGTAATCAGCATTACAATACATTATCACATTTAGAAGTAACATATTTTGAAAGAGCATGGGAACTGAACTCAATCAGACCTGGGCTTCAACCCTGTATCTGACACTAAATACCTATGAGATCATGGGAAATGTAATTAAAATTAAGTCTGAAACTTGAAGATAAAAATAGTACCAACTTCCTAGGGTTTTCCTGAAGATTATATATATATGTACATTGTTCAGCACATTGGCTAGCACATAATAATTAGAACACAATATACTAGCTTATAGATGTGATGCTATGTAGATTCAGAAAGAGTACTATGAAGGCACACAGGAGGCAACTAAGCCTTGTTGGCCAAGAAAGTGCTTGTTGGCCAAGGAAGAAATGTGGGGACAGATAATGGAAGTATATAAAAATTGGCACAGGGGTGGTAGAGGTGATATTTCTTTACCTGCCAATAGCAGCTATAACTTTTGCTTGGAGAAAGGAAATAGCCGAGAAAATGAGGGTGGTGAAGGATGAGGCTGGGCAGGGAGGCAGGGGTCAGATCACAAAGGGCCAAATATGTTGCATTCAGGAGTCTGGAAGTTATGCTAAGGATATGCTATGAGAAGAGATGTGGAGTGAGTTGCTGTATGGTGCATTGTGGGAACACAGACTCAGGTACAACAGAAAGTTTCTGTAAATGATCACTTTTGACTCACAAAGCGCAAAGGGTCCAAAAGACCTGGGGAGAGAGTCCAACATAGCTGGTCTCCTAGGGAGGCTAAATGCTTGGTTAGGGTTGGTGTATGGTAGTTCCACATGCCCCACTTTGTGTTGGAGAGGAGAAACAAATCTATGCAGCCTAAGGGCAGGGTATTTATACAACCCAGGGAGAGGGTCCCACTGAGAGTACCTGCCCTGACATGGAGCTGGAAATGCTTGCTCCAGGTTTTGAGTTTAAGGTAAGGTCAGGCCACTCTCTTATACTTAACACCTCCCATGGACTGTGGAATGGAAACACATTGAAACATCTGCACACAACAGAAAAGGAAAGTGGGTAGAGATGGCTATCAGAAGTATCTGTGACTTCCCCAGCAGGAGGTATGGGGGACAGCTTGAAATAGTAAGATAATTAGAATGTAAACTTGTTCAGAACACTTACTTCAATGCTTTAGGCATTTGGAAACATTTGAATGAATATGACATCAAACTTTAAGTGGGTAGCAGATTAAATGGAATACCTATACCAATTCTTCATGAACACCAGTGGATACCCAAAGAAGCAGCTCATCAATATGCTTGGTACATCAGGAGGTAGTTATTCCCCAATAATTTAAAAAGAATCCTACTTTTGGCATTATCTTCAGTTTCATTTTTGTTTATGTAAGTTACTTTTTCCAAAAGTAATAACAGCATCTGATGAAGCCTGTGCAAGAGGGTTTGTACAAGACACAGTTCTCAACCTTATGCGATACGGACTCAAATGGAAAAGCATATTAGACATAAGCGACTTCTAAGCAAGATCACTAATAAAAGACAAAAACCAATCTTCTTGAGGTTTTTTCTACTTCAAAGGAAGGTTTTGAATCATAGCATTTTCTCTGAATCTCTTTAAGATGGCATAAAATTTAAAGCAGATGGTTTCCATCTTCTTCCAACTGACTGGGAGCTCTTTAAACTTTTAGAAATAAAAGCAAAGAAAGAAAGTGATAATAATCTTCTAATTTTTTAGATTTATGAGAATTATGATCTCTTGTCTCAAAAATATCTGAATGAATACATTATTAGAAGAAATTGTTCATGACCTTGACAATAGTATTGATAAACAAAATCTAGTAGGCCCAACAAGGGGTGCCTGTGCTAAGCCCTGTGTCAGCAAAACCAAAACTTAAGTTTCTATTATAAACGTTGGCTCACCCAGAAAACAGAATTTAAATCAGCCTATCAGCTATCACCAACTTCTTATCCTTATGTAGCTAACTTCCTCATTGCTAAGCAACTGCCTGCATTAACCATATTAGGAAATGTAGTCTGCATTAACCAATGAAAATTTCTTCTCAATGTGCTTCCTTTCTTTCTCTCTATAAAAGTCTGTTGCTCTTTTTGTTCTGCAGAATTCCTCTCTATCCCATGGTGATTGGAATCTCCCCAATTCATGAATGGATTCAATAAAACTCTCTAAGATCTAGCCAAATTGTGCTACAGTTTTTACTTTAACAGTATGAATGGACTATGGCTGAAATAATAAAATAAGAAAATAGGACTAGTTAAATAAACTAGATGCTTGTACACAGCATCCATTTTACCCCCTTCCTTGATTGCACAGCCTATTTTCCTGAAACTGAAAAGTAAGGCATTGAAAGGACTGTATTTGAATTTATTTCCTTCATTCCAAAGTTTTATACCATGAATCAGCTTTTCAATAATGAAGTTTATGTACAAAGGTTATACCAAGGAACAGTTGGTATAACAACTGTTATATACAAAGGAACAGTTCATCTGTTCCTTCAACTGTGAGTTAAAAATTTTAATTGCTTACCTTGCATTTATCATTGCAGTGCTTTTTAATCTTCTTTACTACTGGGTATATTTTGGTTTTAAAATATAACTTTTTATCAATCAAATATTGCGTTCTGGACCTATAAGACTTGGGTTTGATTCCAGATTTTTTCAAATTGTGACTTTCAATAAAACAATACTCTTTCTGAGCTCTAAGTCTTTTCTCTATAAAATAGGCCATGCATGAGATCAGGGGCTTGTAGTCTGAGATGCCACTTCTTAGGTCTATAGGATAATTGTATCATCTGTGAAAGGTCAGAGAGTTATTTTGAGGATTAATGGTTTAATGTGAATAATACACTTAATAACCAATAGTAAGTGCTCACTAAAAAGTTGGTAATAATAATAATAGCAGCTAGTCTTCTTACTTCCCAGGTTAATTGTGCAGATTTGAGAGTTGAATGAAATACGTGATGGTATGAGGTTATGGGCCTTGACTAGATCATTCATTAGAACAATTCAAAGGTAAGAGATGCTAAATTAATACTACTTATTGGCATAAAAATAAATAAAATAAACATATTAAAAAATGGGCAGTATTTCCCTTCTCTGTTCAGAATATATTAAAGTGGTAATAATAGTTGACAAAGCTTCAAAATATTAGTTTGACATCTGGTGTTGTATGCCTTGAGACATAAACATTTATACATATAAGATAACTTATTTCTCTGTGAATAAATAAATACAGTTTATAGGGTTATTATTTAGGGAGCTATAACATTAAATTATTACAGGAAGTGTATGTTTGAAATAAAATATATATATACATTTAAAAAAATAATATCAGCAATTAAATATGTTGGAACTTTTATTTCTAAATAGCAAAGGTATTGTTATGGATAAAATTATTTATGAAGTTTTGGAAGTGTTATAAAGGTTTAGAATTTGACTAATCAGTGTTTTCATATTGTGGTTAAAGTATTATTGAGGGATCCAGTTGGTGGTTGCCCATTCCAATGTATTAGGAATTATATGTGATTTATTTGCATTCTGGAAACTTTAGAGTAAATTGGAATTGGTCATACATCTCAGCTTCCTATTACGACGAGAGGGTGATCTACAGATACTTATTGCAATACTGAAGATTTAATTCTGTATGTGATAGGATTAAGTTCAGCATGGCCAATGTGACATTCTCAAGTATATACTCACAATACAGCCATAGAACTGCATTGAGATGATGTGACAGCGCCTCATCCTTGGCACACCTGCATTTTTACCTGACAGCTGCCACCTGTGGCCTGGTTCATTGCTGTTCTCTGGTAGCCTGTGCTGTTTCTCATTCAAATGCTTTTATTAGACTCCTTTGATGATTGAATTTCTGCCAGTTGGGTCATATTCCAACCGCTTCACCCAATCTCTCCATGCTATCTACTACTGAGCATGAAATTATTACATGTAGTTCATCAAAGATTTTAGTTTGTCCCTGACTGTGCACACACTCACAATAAAGTTGGACAGATGTTTGATTTCCTTCTGTGTTGTCCCTTGTTGTCTCTAAAGGAGGGTGGAAATCAATGAACAAACCACTGAATGAATATTTACTCAGTGCCGGACACTGTACTTTGTGTTTTTTATCTGTAGTATGATTTGAAATTGATTGAAATATATAATTCCCTTACAGTTTGGATTTTTAGGCTTAGGTTGACTGAGCAGTTTTCATAAACTAGTGCATTTAAGTATTAGCGTGCAGCTTTCTTGTTTCATACTCTCAATATGCATGCTGAATGGGTCAACAATCCAGCTATTTGCTGAGATTCCACTCGAGTAAAACAGACTGAGGTGGATTTTTCCTTACTGTTATCAGTTCATGGGAGTAGGAGAAGTGGTATGCAATCTCAGAGCAGCAAGAAGGAGGAGAAAGAGAAGTGCAATAGGGAAGGCAGGCAGGCACGTATAATGTCCTTTATTAGCAAGATGGCCAAGGCTTCACAGATAGCAACAGCCAGTTCCTTGGCCCAGGGCCATCTCAAGATAGGGCGTAGAGAACCACTGTGTCTGGGAAGAGCCAGTGAGCATAAAAAGAGAGAGGAATTTCTCTATTAGCTCCTTCTATTCTCCTGCTCGCATTGGTCCAGTTTTAACCAAATAACTGCATTGTCTAGTGATCTGAGCAATCACAGATCAGGTCCCACTATGGAGCCCTTCAGAGGAACTGTGGATATTTGTTAACCCTCTAACTTCTGGTTGTCTGCCCAGCTGCTTAGCCATCTTTGGGGCAGCCTGGTCCTGTGCCCTGCAGAATTGTGCTTGGTGGAGTGCCAAGGCTCTAGAATGTTTCCCTCTTCCACTAGCTTAAAGGGTGCCATAGAAAAGCCATGCCTGACCTTGGTCTTTACCATGGGGAAACTATAGCAACTTGCTGGGATTGTCCTTAAGGAAGCCACTAAGTATCTAGGAGGCAGATGGGACCAAGCAAAGCTGAGGGAATCACATAAATTGGGTTGGATATAATTGGGATTTTTAATGGCCTTGATATAGAAGTAGGATGTAAATTAGGTATTGACATCTATTGAGGACATACACTATGCCAAAGTCTATGTGAAGTTTATTTTTGTCCACATATATTGCTTAATAAGCATGCTCACTTTTTATCTTGCCATGATTCAAGTAGATGTGTGCCTATAAAAATTTTAAGGCTAGGTTGACACAAAAGATGCTTCCTTCATCTCATATTTCCACAATTCTATTTAACTTAGTCAAACCTTTCAAATATATCTAGAACTAATTAGCTGTTCCCTAATAGTTGTTTAGGGGTTAGGATTGTCTCAGGGGTGCCTCTTTTTCAGTGTTTCCACCTAACTCTGCCAACTTGTGGCTAGTGCTGTTTTTTATCACTGTTACATTTCCTGACTTATTAGACCTGCAACAGCACCATCAGAACTCCTAACAGTTACCTATAGCTAATATTTTCCTCCACTTCCCCACTCCGCTACCTAACCTCTTGCCTTCTCAGTGGGCTGAGTTCCTCAAGTCCAACACTGATCTCTCACCTGTGTCCTGGCTCCCCCCATCCTCATTCCATCCCTTCTGTTAACTGACACCTTCATTCACCCATTGTCCCTCCTGTACCTTCACTTCTCTTTACTTTTTACCCTTCACTTCTCTGTTGGACTCCTCATAATGGGCTGTGGCAGACACCTTTATTTGTCTATCTTAATGCCTCCTTTCCTCACAACCACTCTCCTGCTTCTTCTTACCAGTGTAGCAGAGTCCAAATTTGTTCATGTGCCCATCTTTTGCTTTCTTGTGTCCAGAAAAGGGGCCCTCCCCAGCCATAGGAAGAGTCTTGGTATTTTATTATATTTCTACCCCCCCTTGAGAATGATTGCTCTTGGCCTGGACAGGTGATTTTGGCCAGTGAAAATGAGGAGAAGTTTTCTGGATGCTCCTGGGAAGAGTTTTCTCATCTCAAAAGTAGATAGGCCACAAGGTGCACAGATAGTTCAGTGATAGAATTCTTGCCTGCCATGCCGGAGACCCGGGTTCGATTCCTGGCCTATGTACTTCCCCCCAGACACAAACAAATTAAGCAAAAACAAACAAACAGAAATTCAACAAATGGTGCTGCCATAATGGGACACTCACATGGAAAAATAGTGAAATATCACCCTACCATATAGCATACAAAAAAAAAGTAGATAGACCAGAAAACATCTCCAATTTTTATTTTTTTTTGCCTCTGGACATTGTTGTTTGGAAGATTTGATGCGTGAAGCTGCTGTAATCATCAAGTAACGATATAGTATTTATTGTAAGTAGAGCTTATATCACAAAAGTTTTGAGAGATATATTAATTAGGATGCAGGAAAAAATATAAGAGCCTTCATCTATAGGAAATTTTCATCTTTTAAAATTTAAATTTATATTTCTATATATAATATAATTTAATGATAGAATTCAAATTATGTATTAGTATATGAATATAATGTGCTATCAAGAACTGTGCTGGGGTAATAGAAATATACTGGTGAATGCCAAGGAGTTTAGAATGTGTTGAGAAGGACAGTCATTAATGAAATCATCACCAAATGAAATTTGAAAATTACCTGTGATAAGTCTGTGAATGACAGATGTGATGAAAATGCAAAATGGGGGACCTGACATTATTTGGGGTTGGTCATGGAAGGGTTGAGTGTGAGCTGTGAACTGGATAATTACTTGGAATTAACTAGCCAAGGGATTGTGTGCATGTGTGTGTGTGTGTGTGTGTGTGTGTGTGTGAGAGAGAGAGAGAGAGAGAAAGAGAGAGAGAGGGGCGGGGGGGGGGCATGTTCCAAAGAGAAATAATATATGCAAAGGTCCTGTGACAAGCATCAATTTAACAGGTCATTTTTTCACTTTGTATTCTCAAATATCTAAAAAAATTCAAGTCTTGTGAATACCCTGAAAAGCAATATGGGAGAGTTGTGCTCAAAAAAGTTTGAATGCATTACATGCTGACTCCTCTTTTCTTTTGGAGATTTACAAGGCATTTTAACTTCTAAAGATTTGAAAATTTTGGCATAAAGAAACTTTAAAAACTATCTTTAAATAAGCATTTCACACATCCCAAACTTCTTATCATGAAAAACTTTTTTTCCTACCTTAAGACTTACTTACCTTGAGCATAACTAGTGTTCTCAGACACGGCCAACCGATCAAGCGGCCTCTGGGCCACATTGTACCAGGGATCGGTGATTGCCTGAGTCTCCAGTGTGGGCACCACAAGCCAATGCTACAGCCGAGTAGGTTCAGCCAATGAAGAAAGCTGCAGCTTGCTGCTCCAGGTGATGATCAAAACCAGAGGTCCCTGGTAAGAACCCCACTCGCTAATTGTTTCAGCACAAACTACTCATAGACTTCCTGTTCTCTAGGCCCACATGAAAAGTCTGTTCTGTCCTGCTTCAGTCAGCAATTTCTAGTCTAGACCAAGGTTTGGCACACTTTTTCTGGGAGGATAGGATAGTATATATTCTATGTATTTTAGGCTTTCAGAGTATGCAGACTCTGTTCCAACTATTCACCTCTGCCATTCTGATGTGAAAGGAAGCTTGGGCAATGTGTGAATGAATGGGCATAGCCATGTTCCAATAAAAATGTACTGACAAAACAGGTAGCCCTCGCATGCACCATAGTTTGCCAACCCCAGGTCCAGACCGTTCCTGAAAGCCATTCTAATTGAAACTTCTTTACTCTTCAATGCAATTCTGTATCTCATGTCCAGGTTCATGCTGTAATCACAACTTTCTTATGGATTATACATCGTAAGTTGACAAAAAGTCACTTTCTTCCTGAAGTGTCGAGAATACTATATGAAAGATTTCACAGGGGCTCTTTGAGGCAGCCTAATCTAACCCAAGTGTTCTCAGATAGCTCCAAGATCCATTCATCTGTCCATCCATCTTCTTTTCTTCCTTCCTTCCTTCCTTCCTTCCTTCCTTCCTTCCTTCCTTCCTTCCTTCCTTCCTTCCTTCCTTCCTTCCTCCCTCCCTCCCTCCCTCCCTCCCTCCCTCCCTCCCTCCCTCCCTCTCTCCCTCCCTCCCTCCCCTCTCCCTCTCTTCTTCCCTTCCTCTCTTCCTTCCCCTCTCCTATTTCTTTCTCTCTCTCTTTCTTTCCTTCCTTCCGTCCTTCCTTCCATCTTTCTGTCTGTTTATCTGTCCATCTAATCCATCTATCATCTATCTATCTATCTATCTATCTATCTATCTATCTATCTATCTATCTATATCTATCATCTTTTTATGAGATCTAACATAATGAAGACAAGATGTGGTTAGATATACAGGTTATTTTAAAGTTAGATGATATATAGTTTCTAGACCAGGTCTCCAGTGGTCTCAGTGTGCTGATTACAAGCTTCAACCACATAACGGTCCTGGATTTTCTTTAAACTTCTAGCAGTGAAATCTAGAACCAGAGTTGGTCCCTGTTTCAAATGAGATCATTCAAAACCCAAAGAAGCTACAAAAGTAAGAAAGTAAGTAAATGAATGAATGAATGAAAAAACCTTCCTATCTGTTTGTACATCCTTAGCCCATAGGTACAACTCTCATGCAGCAAATGCCAAGTACCTTATCTGAAGTGTGCACAAAGATAATCGGGAAACTTTTAATTACTCGCCTTTTCACAGCTAATCATAGGTTGATATCATACCAAGGTTGCATGATCTTCATTGACCCCAACTGTACCCAAGTGCTATGGTAGAGACGTGGTTAGATTCTGGCCTGGGAGTGAGAACCTGCTGGGTAAGTTCAGGCCTGTGGAATCAACTCATAAAACAGAAAGCACCCTCTTCCCTTTATGTCTCATACATCTTTTACATGGCACACTCTAACATTTTTATCACAGTCCTAGCTGGCATGTCAACCATTATTCGAGAATTATCTACTCAGATGGAGTGATTGCGCTTCCTAATTGCCATCCCAGTCTTGCCTCTATACTGTGGACAGTTCCACATTCCACCCAAGAGTACTTTGTATGCAACCTATTCCTGGAAGCAAGTTGTTAGAAAAATAGATCCCAGATAATCTCATAGAATAAGGCCTGCTTTAAGGATGATCAAGGGGGTCTGCTCTTATGCTCAATCATTTCAATGCTTCTCTGCTCATGGTCTGACTCTCTCCCTTGGTTTCTTGATCTCTTTATCCTGTAGCTCCCTTTCAAATTCCCTATGTAAGGAGGACATATTCATGCACTTTAATCACCGTCTGATATGGAACAAGAATTTTCATCTTGCTTTTGGATTAGACATGGAACCATTGCCTAGTAGAAATGGTTCTCTTGGAAGCACATAATTTTGCTGGCCATAAAGATTAGCCTGAAGCTGCTTTTCTAAGAAGCAAGAACCACTTAGCAGTGGGTCTAGCTGACTCTTGGAAGCTTTGAGACCTGACCAATTTGAATATAGCTATATAGTATAAGAAGCTTGAGAAAGAATGCTTACAGATGTGAGAAAATAAGGAATAAATGTCAAGGGAGAAATGAATGGCCCCAGTGACAAACTAATTGCTAAATCCAGTGGATGTTATTCTGTCTTTATTTACTTGAACTCTTTGCAAAATTTGACATTGTTGATCTCTCCTCCCCTTGACTTTCCTCTTCCCCCTACATTTCCTCATCCTCATTTTAGGGCTCCTTTTCCTTATCCCAACTCATAAATACTTGTGTCTCTAGGGTTGACCTTTGCCCTCTGCTAGTCTTATATTATTCCTGGAAGTTACATCCAATTCCTGGCCACATGATCACAATTTGCTGCATCTATGGCTCCAGTTAGAATATCTTTTGAGTTCCAGTTCCATAATTGCTGGGCACTACTACCTGGATTCAGGGAACTCAAAATTTCATAAGAAACTGTAACAAAAACTGCACTTATCTTTCCCATAAGACACCTAGGGAACATTTGGCAATGTCCAGAGACATTGTTATGATGGGAAGGCATGAGGGTTGATACTGACATCTAGTGTGTCCAGGTCAGGGATAGGCTGCTAAATATCCTATAAAGCACAGAACAGTTCCCTACTACAAATAATTAACAGCCCAAAGTGTCAACAGTGCCAAGGTTGGGAAATGCTACTATAAACTTATTTCATGTATCCTCATTATATGCAGGAATAGCATGATTACACACTATTTTAGTTTGTTAGGCTGCAGGAATACAATATACCAGAAATGGAATGACTTTTAAAAAGGGATTTTATTAAGTTACAAGTTTATATAGTTCTAAGGCATGAAAATGTCCAGATTAAGGCACTGACAAGAGGTTACCCTCACTCAAGAAAGGCTGATGCTGTCCTGAACACCTCTGTTAGTTGGGAAGGCTCCTGGCTGGCATCTCCTGGGGACTTTGTCTCTGATCACCTGTCAGCTGCAGGGAGGGGGGAGGGGCATGTGGTGATGTCTCCTAGCTTTCTCTCCTCATTTCTGAAGGCTTCCCTGGGGATGTTTTCCTTCTGCATCTCCAAAGGTTTCTGGCTATGTGTACACTGTTGGCACTAAAGTTTTTTTCCAAAATGGTTCCCTCTTAAAGGACTCCTGTAAGCAACCCCACCTTCAATGAGTGGAGATGCATCTACATGGAGACCAACTAATCAAAAGTTACCCCCACAATTGAGTGAGTCACATCTCCAGGGAAAAAATAAAAACAGATTCCACCAAGCAATATTGAATGAGGATTAAAGAACATGTTTTTTCTGGAGTACACATGGTTTCAAACAGCACATCTATCAGGCCAATAAGCTAGAAAATCGATAAATAATAAAGCAGAAGTTAGGAGTAAGGCTCAGAGGCAGGTGTCCTGTATTGGAATTCCACTTGCTACCTGACTGACCTTTTGCAAGTTACTGAACTTTCCCTCATCATTAAATGTGAATAATAATAATCCATCCCTTATAGAATTGTAGTGAAGATTAAATGTTTTGACATAAGTCAGGTACTTGGAATAGCACTTGGTATCTAATAAATACTCAATAAATATCATTTCGTATTTAAGTTGTTATACTGATAATTGTACTCTTCCTGACCAACTCCTCCTTTTCTTCCTCTTTAATCACCCTCATCATTAATACCTTATTTCAGATAATCTTTTTTCCCTTAAATATTGCAGTAATTTCCTAACTGTTCAGTATTACCCTGTTCAAATTCATTCTCTACATTCTCACCACAGGGTGTTATTTCTAAAGAACAGTATTGATGATGTCACTTGCCAATTTAAAATCCTTAGAACTTTTCATGTTTATAGGATAAAGTCCAAATTCCTTGACATAGCATAAAAAAGAGAATAATTCCATCTACTGATGTGATTATTTTCATCAGCTGCCCATCCTCATTCCAGGACCCCAAATTTTCTAAACTACTTTTTATTCACAGAAATCCAGAACAAATAACAGGATGAAAAGAGTGCCATTCAATCTAAAATGTTTATCAATATCCTGATATAAAGTCAACCACTATGATAAGTGCAGCAATTAATAAGATAACGGAAAGTTGATCCCTGCTTTCAGAGTCTTAAAATGTTTTTCCTATTATTATTTAGCTGCTATTTTAGAGCTAATTTTCTAATTTTTCTTCCAAGTCTTATTTTGTAGAAGTTTACATTTGCGTCTTAGAGGTTTACTAGTATAGTAACACCATGGGGGAAGTGAGTTAACATTTTGAGATTGAGATGCTCCAGTTAAATGGCTATAGCTCCGCAGGAGGGTTCCTTTAAGGCCTTGGTCTCATGATCATTATGATAGCTCCTAACATATCCCCTGATAAAAAGAAAGGTTGGTACAAATTCTGGCTGATATTTTGCTACCTGTCATGAAAATTACTGAGGCTGTCCAGAACTATGGATTCAGTTGTTTTCCTAGCTCATCACATCACTTGATTAGTTACTTTCACATTTATTTTTTTCAATGGGACTAACACAAATCTTATGTTATTATTTTTCCTCTCTCCAATCATTCCCCAACAGAAACACTGTTAGTATATGATCTATGCACCTGACCAAAACCCATCTAACTGTTGGCGAACTTGAACAGTGACCAGGGACATGAGGTTGATGCTATGTCTTTGCAAGGAGAGCAAATGATCAGTTTAACAATTCTGAGGTTAATGTCTATTTTCTTGGTTTAAAAAGGCCATCAGAGTTTGCATTTCAATTAAGTAGTACTTAATATATTTAGAAACAAAGCTGTAGATTTAAATGAAATACGCATTGAAACTACATTAGATTATACAATTTAATCTACTTTAAAGTTGCTATAAGCACTTTGAAATGTATGTCTGATGATACCACATAAAGCAAAAACAAAACAAAACAAAATATATATATATATATATATATATATATATATATATATATATGATGTGGAAAGCGGCAATCCATTCTTAAACCGACTCCATGTATTATGAATATTATGAAATCAGGGAGTTTGGTAACTATCCATTATTCCTCAGAACCTGAGTGATTTAGGAGGAAATCAATTTAACATAAAACTTGGCCCCGCCTATATTTTAACAGCATAAACATGATTCACTTGTTAGGTTAGTATTTAATATTTTAACAAAACAACCGAAACTGTGGAGTGTCTTAAATGCTGTCTTTATTTTTCTTGTTTAGTCTACAGTGTAAGTGAAATTGACATCATTATTAAATGAAATCTGATACATAATTAAATGTGTACCAATAACAGTAGTCAATATCTTTGGCATAATTAATTTAGTTTTTTTCTCCCTTCTTTCATTAATTTAAAACAACCTCTTCTAGGACCTGAGAACACTTAAAGAACAGTCAAACTTTTCTTCTGTCCACCTTCAAAGGTCAAAACTAGCTGTGACACCTAAAATTCAAATGTAATTAATTCGAGATTTATAGGGATTGTATGCCAATCTTCCAGTAGCTTAGAAGTGACGTAGTATCTAACCTTTGGTGGCCCCAAGAGACATTCAGATAGATGTGAAGATAAATAGAAAAATATAACCCACCAGGTCATCCTCTGCTTGTCTGCCTTTTAGATTTATTTTTTCCTGACTTGGACTTTAGAGTTTGCAGTTTTGCACTTTCTCTTGATTTTAAGGGGAAAAAAATCTTTCCCATAGCCTCCTAGCACTGAATTGGAACTCTTATTTCGAGTTTAGCTCACATAGTATATAGTTGGATCATTAAACTGGAGGACTTGTACAGCCATGATTTTTAATGAAGCATGTTTGAATAATTATGCTAATTTACAAAGCACTAGAATCAAATCAAGTGATCAAAATTTTCATGATTGCTATCATGTATTCCTAACCCCCCTCTGCCACCCTCACAATTGGCTGCATGTAGAAATCTTTCTTAGGAATGCGTTTGGTGATAATCAATGCTGAGCATTAAAAAAAAAAAATGTTATGTGGAACCTAACGTACTTGATGTTGTGCCTCCACAGTGAACGATACGTGATTGTGAAGGCAATATTGTTTTGCCACCGTCTTGCCTAAATACTGTCTACAATCAATGCTGCATTCTGCCTTGACAAAAAGCTGAATATTTATCTGTTAAATGCGTGAGCTTGGGGCAGTGATGCGTCTGAAGTGGTTTAAATCTGAAATGTGACATGCCGCCAAGAGAGTTGATTGACATCTTTGTTTATTGAAAAGTATTACATGAACAACAAAACACAGGCAGAAGCAGAGCACTCTACTGCAAAATGCAGCTGTGTTATTTTTCAATCCTATGTGCTCTGCCCCTTTGAAGCTTGTCTGATGTAATAAAGCCAGAGGATATAAAACAAACAAGAATAGTCTTCGATTCAACACTCAAGAATTTAGATAAGGATGATTTTTAAATTTTTTTGCTTGGGATAAAAATCTCTCCCTCCAAAGTCTTCCTGCTCTGACTCTCTGTAAGAATATTTACTTCTGAAAAACAATTGCATTTTAAAATTGTGTACTTATGTTTATGAACTTGAATATAAATTCACAATTATTTAATAAGAAAACAAATTGGAGACGGCTGAATATTTTTATGTTTCCTCTATAAATGAGAAAAAGGACATTAATGACATTAATTTTAAAGCACTAAACATGCAGAATAAGAAATTAAGTTCCCTTTAAATTTTATGTTAGAATAATTAGCCCCCTCAATGCAATTTGCCCATGTTTTATTAAAGCTTTATTATGTCAAGGTAAATAGAGGTTAATGCCGCTGTTACTTCTTCCAATGAAGTATTATCTTTAATCTTGCTTTAATAAAATAGTGGTAAATTGCACAGTAGGGATAATCACCATGGGCTAATTTAGAGAGTTGTAAAATCCTTTACTAAGTATATACTGTAGTTAAAAATAGAAGTAGTCTTAAGAAAACACAAATTGCGGTGTAACTTGGAGGAAGTTAAGGATATTGCTATTTATAATTTTAATTACTTACTTAATTGAATAAATGTTTGTTGAGTACCTACTATGTGTAATGCACTGTGCTTGCTGTGGAAGGTAGGGAAGTATATAAAACATGGATTGTCTCCCTAAAGAACTTCTGATTCATTACATGAGCAAATAATTTGAAAGCAAATAACTAGATTGTGAAGCTGGAATAACAGATGCATGGGCATCCTTGCCATAGATGTTCAGAGAAGGGAAATGTCTCTTCATACAGGGAATTAAGAAGAGGACATTTGCACTGTGTGAAGAAGGAAGGACATTTTGGGCAGGGAAAATAGTAAGGGTAAAGGATGGGGTAGAAGTGTACAGATGTCACATCAATGTACAAGACTGCAGGTGTCTTGCTTGGTTCATTTAGTGCTGGGAGATTTGGGACTCCAAGAACCAAGCCAGGTGAGAAGCAGAGAGGATTTATTCCATGGCCTGTAGACATTTGGATTGCACATCTTTAGAGGGAAGAAATAAGGCACTATAAACACTATAAAACAATAGCTGAGAGTTGTTTCTTAATTGGAAATCTTTGCATTTTCTTTCCACTCTCCATTGATCATCTTATGTTCTTTGAAGATTATTGCCATAATAGTTTCAAGAACATGAAAGAATCAGAATATGAAAGGACAGGAAGAAAGAATTACAAACTTATAATGGGAAGTTTGTTTAAAAGAGAAGTGTGCAAGCTCTGCAGATTGAGCCTGGAATTCTGGGAGAAGGAAGGATTATTAATACACAGAGACAAGTAAGAAAGAAGAGAATCACGAGTGAAAATATAAAATTTTGTTTATGATGTATTGAGTTAGAATGTCTAATGTAATAATATGAAAGGTGGCAAGCAATTGGAAATTAACATTTGGAGTTGAGGTTTCTGCTTTGGTTGTTTGGACACAGCGCACAGTCATACAAAAGTGGCATTTATTAAAACATAGGCACTCAACTGTTCAAGGAAATGTGTTAATTAAAGCAAAATAAATATTTACTCAAAATTCTTCATTTTTAGCCTGCAAGATTAAAAAAATATATAAAGCTTTTTGGAACCATTCTTTGTGTGTTGGAGAGAAGAAGTCTTCAGATGGGTCATTTTGTCCAGGGTCAGCAAGATAAGTAGCACACTGTTTTTAACCCTCTCTTAGATAGGAACCCATTCTCTTAATATTGAGCCTCATTCTGATTCTATCAGAGAGCATTAGAGTGAGCCACTAGTTGAGAGTTTTGCCATCTCCTTTTTTTCACTAGCAATTTTAAGTGAACCAAGATGCAGTAAGGGAATAGAGTTGACCATCTTTGACAAATCACATATTTTTAAGGTGGAATATGAAATGGGATGATAAATATTATAAACAACACGGACAAAATATGAAATGTGCCCAGGCTTCTCTAAGGCACTTTTTTTTTAATTATTGACTTCACAGATAATTCTACCCTGATCTAATTTTGTCTTTATTTTCCTTCCTGCAAAACCTCACAGGTCTTCAAAGTTTTATCTGGTTCTACTTTGTTTCAAGTTACCTCTCACCCCCATCAAAATTATCACTGCTGGAAACTCTTCAAGCTTTCTCTGAAGCACATCAGTGTTTATTGCTATGATCAGAAATTTCACAAAACATAAAATGCCCCCCTTTCCTTCTAGAAAAGACTAAAGAACCATGGCAACCTTGACAGAGTTGTTTTGGCCCCGCCCTTTGGTAAAACAGCATTCCTTACCAAGAAGCACGTGTGCGTCACTGAGAAGCAGCTCTCATTGCAGGAACTCATGCCATCAAACTCTAAAGGACACTTGCCTCTCCTCTGCCTCTCCTCTGCCTAGGAGAGAGACCTTAACCCTGTCAGCAGGGAACTACAGTCACTTTCAGAAATGACACAATTTAAGCAGTCCTTATAGGGACTTAGCAAATTCCGGTGGAATTATTCAGAGATGTGCACACAGGGTAGAAAGATCAAATGTAAATGATGTTCCCCTTTAATTTTCCTCTGGGTTGCATTCTAAAGCAAACAACTGTACGTTGGATGACTTTTGCGGATGACGAGCCGTTTCCTTATGTCTTTCACAAGCATCCGTGACAGTAAGGGGTATATAAAGCTCTGAGTGAAGATCTGAAGCAGTTATTAAAATGGAAATATTCAAAGCAGGCAGGAGACTGTGAGAGTCTGTTCTGGGGACACATTAATGCATTTGAAAGGATATTAAAGCTTAACATAGAGAGGAAATAGTTTTAATGGCAAAATGTAAAGCTGCTTAACAGAATTACACCTACAACTCTGTGTATTAGGTCTAAAATACCTCTCTTCTTATATTGCTCAGAGCAAACTATATGCTGGTTTGAATGCTTTTACAGTTCTGCATGGTCTTATTTGAAGTTTTAGTGTTCTTAAGTGCAAAAATTTTGCTCTGGTTTATTCTTTTGTAGAGTGATTTGGCAGTCCTTCTCGCCCTGGGTGTGGGACTTAAAGATGCGCCATATTTTAACATGTTTTAATTAATGGGTCAAAGTTATTTTTCTGTTAGGATTTGACTTTCTATTGCACAGACTATTGAGATGAGTTTACCATGTCATGGGGCAGAATGGGTGCCAAGGTCCAGAAAGTAGGAGAGGAGAAGTGTAGTGAAAAGTTTTCAGGATCAAGAAAGAGTGCATATTTAAATTCACATGGAAGAACCTGTCTCTATGCTTATGTGAAAAATAAATGGGTCCATTCAATAAACAGCTCTTCTCAAGCAGCAATGCAGGGTAAAAGGGGCCCAGTCAATAGTGTGATAATGGCATCTGTTCAAAGCATCAATGAGTCACTGTTTTACTGGAGTCATGATTGTTTCCTAATATTGCTTAGTTATGGAAGATGGCTTTGCTCTTTTCCGTGCTTCTAGATTCAACTTAAAATTCTAATATTCCAGAGCATGCATGCTAAATGGTAGAAAAACACTGGGACAAACCTCTATTTGTACTTAAAGATACTAGATGTAAAAGAGAGTAGAAAATAAAGCTTCTGCCCTTGAGAAGTTATAGTTCGTCTGAAGAGATGAAATATGTGTGCAGTGAAAGAATATTTAAAATGTCACATATGAAGAAGTGCAAAATGTCATACAAATGGGAAACAAAAGTGCAAAGAAGACAGGATAAAAGAATAGTTAGAGCTTGAGAATAGTCTACTAAAGACTTTCAGGGTGTTTCACAGATACAATTTAGAGAAAATATTAAGAAGAATATTGTAGGTGAAAGAAGGGCATTTATTGCAAAACTGCATAAAATTTAGAATCTGACAAAGTGGATGGTTACAATATCTGCATAATTAACCTTTTAAAATTAGAACAGTTTTATTTTCTTGTAATTATAGAGCAACTAGTATGATTTGGAATATTTTAGTTAAACTCACAAAAGGAACATGAGTAGCATTTTAGATTACTCTAGTGTCTGGTTATCACACTATATTCTTCCCAAGGTGAAGCTTTGCTTTCATTTCTAGTGTGTGTGTTATTCTTATATTATTCTATAATTTCACATCTGCTGTGGTCTAGGCAGGGATCTAGAAACCAGATATTTCTACCTTGGATTAGGAAGACTTTATCTGAGAAATAAATAGGATGCAGATTTGTATCCCAGATCTCTGTTGCTTCAATATACATCATGATCTAGCAAAATTATCACAGAAAATTCTAAGGGACTTTGGAAAAATTTAGTTATGAAGTACAGATGCACAGATCCAATGCATTCCAAATAATAGCCCTAAATAAGTGTTAAGGTATTTGTAACAGCACAGCCAACTTTGTCAGCCTGTACATTCATTACTTGTATCTTAAGTGAAGAATCTGCATTTTAGTCAAATCAAGGAAGAATTTTTAAGACATTTCATTTTTAACACAGTGGTGAAAGCAATTGAGAATTATATTTTTAATTTGAACTTGTCTCTTCCTAGCATTTTATCTATTGTTGATCCCAGTTATGCTGTTCCAATTAGTTGATGTCTTTGTTGTCTTCATTTGATAAAGGTGGTATAAGATAAAGTCAAATTCTTGTGTAGTATAGTCGCATAGAACTGATGCAAATCCTGATTTTTCCATTTGAATTTGCACAAATTATTTTGTATCTGTGATGTTAGTTTTGTTAACTGCAAAATAAGAATAACAGTAACTATTGTCCTGAGCTGTTGTAAGCATTAAATGGTTATATATATAGTACCTGTCATATTTTATGAAAACATAGTTTTTACGTATAACGATATTGTTTGGTTACAAAAGGAAAAAAAAAACTCCCAAATAAGGTAAAATGGGAGCTAGAAAAGACACAGAAAAAGTGGAACAAATAAAAAACATCTAATGAAATACATGTGACAGGACCAAACTCTCTAGTTAAAAAAAAAAAAAAACAACAAAGATTTTCAGACTGCTAAAAGAAAATCCAGCCTTATGCCGTTTTTAAGAAACACATTGGAAATTTATGGTTAGAGAAAATGTAAAATGCAAAGGATGGCAAAAGATATCCTCACTGGAGTCTAAATGAAAGCTGTTATAATTATATTAAATTTAGACAAATAGACAGAAACATTAATAAAGATAAATAGGATCACTTTATGATGATAAAGATTTCAAATAACAGGAAAACAACACTTCTCATTGTTATGCACTTAATAGTAATGCCAAATTTTCAAAGAAACTGCAGAAATACAAAGGAAAATTGCCAAGTCTACTTTCTTACTGAGTAATTTAAATTACTCTGAGTAAATTATAAATTAGGCAGATAAAATACCAGTAGGACATTGAAATTTAGACAGCTCAAGTATAAGTTTTATCTAATGGACATATATTGATCAAGTGCTTTTTAATTTTACTTCATTACTTCAATTTTGTGCTTGAAAATCACTCCATGCTAGTGTGCACGCTGGCTGATTTAGACTACCTTGCCTCCACACTACCCTCCAGTTTCATCTCTTGAGGCTGTGCTGTTTGTTTTATCCTTGTCTTGTAGTCTGTGTGTTTCTAATGTGGAA
This sequence comes from Tamandua tetradactyla, assembly GCF_023851605.1. Lineage (NCBI taxonomy): Eukaryota > Metazoa > Chordata > Mammalia > Pilosa > Myrmecophagidae > Tamandua > Tamandua tetradactyla. The sequence continues at coordinate 155,196,728 of NC_135331.1, forward strand.
TATTTGGAGGCCACAGGTCCCGTGGATGGACTTCAGATGTTCTGCTATCCTCCTAGAATTTTATGTGCTCATATATTTTCCTTTGGAGAAAGTTCAATGTTTCATGAGATGTACCTAGCTCAAAAAAGTTTAAGAACTCTACTCTTGCTGTTTTGCACTGTTAACATGATGTCTACCTCTATACCTGCTTGAAATATATTAGAAATATACCTCAGGTTATTGTTCTCGGGCTAAAGTTTTGGAACAGACAAGAAAGATTCTTATCTTATATCTCCTTAATTGCTTGAGATCCTGCTATATCTCTATCTATATGCCTACAGACTCCTTATTGTCAGAGGAGTGATATTAGATCCAAATATAATTTCCTCAAAAAATTTGATATTTCTTCCAGTAGTAGTCAGTATAACTTTAGTATTTCTTCAGAGGTTTGTCTGTCTGGATTTAGGGGATGGCCACATACCTCTCTTTCCTGGATACCTTTTCTTTTAAGTCTAGAAAGCAACTACACAAGGAAACAACCTTTATAGAATGACTGATTTTAAGGGTTAGATTGATATTTTTTGCTTATTTCTAAAAATTATATTTGGGTACTGTTCTAGTTTGCTGGTTGCTGGAACACAACACACCAGAGATAGATTGGCTTTTAATAAAAGAGGATTTATTTCATTAGTTCTTCGGAGGAAAGGCAGCTAACTTTCAACTGAGGTTCTTTCTTACGTGGGAAGGCACAGGGTAATCTCTGTTGGCCTTCTCTCCAGGCCTCTGGGTTACAACAACTTTCCCCAGGGTGATTTATTTCTGCATCTCCAATGGCCTGGGCTGAGCTGCAAGTGCTGAGATGAGGAATGCTGAGCTGCTTTGGCTGTGCCACATTGTGCTCTCTCATTTAAGTACCAGCCAATGAAGTCAAACATCATGCATTGCAGCAGGCACACCTCCTAGCTGACTGCAGATGTAATCAGCAACAGATGAGGTTCACGTACCATTGGCTCATGTCTACAGCAACAGAACTAGGTGCCTTCACTTGGCCAAGTTGACAACTGAATCTAACTACTACAGGTACCCATACTATTTGATTCAAAGAACTTTTTATCCTACAAAAGATTTTATTAAATAACTTGCTCTTGTGTTAGCAAGGAGTTATCACCTTAATATTTAAATGCAAATTATAATTTAAAAAATCTCACCCAATTTCTGTATCAACTCAGTTTCACTAAGTATCATTTAGCTTTAATTGTTCAGCAAATCACCACCCTCACCCATTTTGCTGATTCTTATGTGATTATTAGTATCTGTTCACATTTTTTATTAGGTTTTAAAAGATCAGTGTTGGGAGAGACTATGGAAAGATGATGGAGCAGGGAGCTTCAGGACTCAGACCTTCCACCAGAAAAATTATTCAACAGGAAGGAACTGTCTGAAACAACTATTTTGAAACTATGGAATCCAGAAAAACACTGTACAGCATCCAGAGAAGAGCATAAGGAAGAAGTTGATAAATTATGATAAAAAACAGGAACTTGCTCTGTCTGCACAGGGGTTACTGGTGCCTATCTCCCACTGTTATGGTGGCCTGCCATAGGGTCCAGTCCTGGCTAGATGACTAGTGACAGAAAGGGACATAAAAACCTTCTCCCTTGAGACCAGGGGTGAGCACGGCTGATCACTAATAATTTTGATTAACGACTTCAGATTCTTGGAGGTCTGGCTTTGAGCGTGGCCATTGTTTCAACTTGTTGGGGACAAATGCAGAGGTGGCTATTGTTTCAAGCACCCTGGACAAAGGCCTCAGCAGAGAAGATTTAATGAAGGTATGCTTCCTCAGGGCATCAGGGGATAGTTAGTTGAAGAACTGCATTTGCAGCGCAGGCCAAGAAAGCTCAACTTTGGGAATCCATGAAAGAAGCTCTTGGCAGCCTTCCTGATCCCTCCCCAAGGCACTTTGGAGCCACTCTGCACCACTTCCTGGGTCCTTGGCCCTGTTTCATCTGGGAAAGACTAATTTGATAAAGTCCTCTCTGGCATACTCATCCTCTGGGAATTTGCCCTCCAGGCAAAATCAACTTCATGACAAAAAAAAAAGAGTTAAAGGAATTTTAAAGGTGGACAATCTGGGACAAAGGCTTGCTGTCTTCAAATACCCGTGAGATAGCGGTCTATCCGTGTGAAAAAGAGGGGACAGCCAAACCCCTGTAAACAGAGCAACTAACATGCAAGAGCCCAGGACAAGACACAAGCCCAGACAAACAAGGACAGCCCTGCACACTTCACTGCATTTGCTTGGGCAAATTTCCCTGATAGAACACCTGAGACTCAAGAAAATCTCTGTCATATCACCAACTGGTAACCTAATTAAGAAATGGACATCTCTGGGAGTCAATCCCAGAGGTAACATTTAAAAATATTAAAATGGCAGAAGACCTGTGTTTGATTCCCAGACCATGCACCCCCTGCAAAAACTATATATATGTTAAAATATACAGAATACAACAAAAGAATAAAGGCAGAGAAATAGGAAATGATGGCCCATCCATAGGAAAAGTATAAAAATCCAAAAACACATCCATGAAGAAGACCAGAATGTGGGCATATTAAACAAAGACTTTAAAAAATGATCCTAAAATATGCTCAAGGAGATGAAGGAAAATACAGAGAAAGCACTAAAAGATATCAGAAAACAATGAATGAGCAATATGATACTCATAAAGAGGTAGAAACTTTTAAAAGAACCAAACAGAACTACTGGGCTTGTAAACTACAATACTGAAATGAAAACTTTCCAGGAGGATTTCAACAGCAGATTGGAGCTGGCAGAAGAAAGAATCAGTGAACTTGAAGACAAGATGCTTGAAATGAGACAAACTGAATAACAGAAGAAAAAAAAGAATCACAAAAAGTAAAAATAGCCTAAGATACCTCTGAGACTTCAACATGTATACTAATATATGATTATGGGGGTCCCAGAAGGAGAAGGAAGAAAGAAGCATAAGGAATAGTCAACCAAATAATAACAAAGAACATCTCAAACTTAGCAGAAGACATGAATATGCACACCCAAGAAGCCAAGAGAACACCAAAAGGATAAATATGAAGAAGAAGATACTTTGTCAAATATTGATCACACTATTGAATGTAAAGGGCAAGGAGAGACTTCTGAAAGCTGCAACAAAAAAGCAACATGCTATATACAAGGGGATCTAAGGTAGATTGAGTGCCACATTCTCATAAAAAATCATGAAGGCAAGAAGGCAGTGAGCTGAAATACTTCATGTGAAGAAAGCAAATAATTGCCAACCAAGAATATTATATATGATGAGGCTTTCATTCAAAAATGAAGGTGAGGTTAAGACATTCTCAGATAAACAAAAGCTGAGGGAGTTCATCATCGTTAGACTCACTCTACAAGCAATGCCAAAGGGAGTTCTTCAGACTGAAAGGAAGGGATATTAGGCAGTAGTTCAAAGTTGTATAAGGAAATATTTGTAGTAAAGGTGACCATTTGGGTAATTATAAATGCCAGTATCATTGTAGTATATCATTTGTGACACTCCACCTGCTAAAGTCAATGCATAAAAAGCAGTGATAAATCTAGGCTTTTGGACATAAAGCATACAAAGATATAAGTGGTAAAACTACAAAAAGTTGGGGGAACAGAGAGATACAGGAAAAGAGTATATATATATATATATACACACTATATATACTTCTATATATAGTATATATATATATAGAAGTATATATATATTTCTATACATATATATATATATATATATAAGGAAAAAGATATAAGATATACAAAGGCTAAATAGCAAAATAGAAGAAAGTTCTGCATTATCATTAGTGGCTTTAAATGTAAACTGATTAAATTCTCCAGTAAAAAGGCAGAAAATGGCAGAATGGATAATAAAGCTATGCTATCTGTAAGAGAGAGTCACCTTAAATTCTAAGAAATAAGCAAGTTGAAAGTGAAAGAACGGAAACGTATTGTGCAAGTATTAACAAAAGAGCATTTGGATGGCTGTACTACTAACAGATAAAATAGACTCAAAATCAATTACAAGATGAAGATGGTCATTATATACGAATAAAGGGGACAAATGAGTAAGAAGATGTAATAATTATAAATATATATGCACCTAAAAGCAGAGCCCCAAAATACATAAGGTAAAGACTGACAGATTTAAAGGGAGAAACTAATGGTTCTACATTAGTAGTAGGAGACTTTAACATACCACTCTCAATCATGGATAGAACATTTAGTTAGAAGATTAACAAGGAAATACAATGATATTCCAAACCAAATAAATCTAACAGACATATATAGAACACTTCATCCCAAACCAGCAGAATATACATTTTTCTCAAGTGCACATAGATCATTTTTCAAGATTGACTCATATGTTAGGTCACAAAACACATCTCAAAAATTAAAATATATTGAAATCATACAATGTATACTCTCCAACCACAATGGAATGAAGCTAGACATCAATAACAGAGGGAAAAATGGAAAATTCACAAATATGTGGAAATTAAATGGCACAGTATTAGACAACCAATGGGTTAAAGAGAGAGTCAGAAGCAAAACAAGGAAATATCTTGAAATGAAAATACAACATACCAAAACTTATGGAATGCAGCAAAGGAAATGATGAGGGAATTTATAGCTTTAAATGCTTACATTAAAAAAAAGGAAGAAAGTCTTCAGAACCCTAACCTCAAAACTGGAAGAACTGGAACAAGAAGAAGAAATGAAACACACATTGAATAGAAGGAAGGAAAGAAGAACGATTAGTAGAGAGATAAATGAAATAGAAAACAAACAAATAAACAAAAAAAAATAGAGAGACTCAACAAAACTGAAAGTTGTTTCTTTGAAAAGGTCAATAAAATTGAAAAAACTTTAGCTAGACTGACAAAGATAAAAAGAGAGAGGATACAAATTATGAAAATCAGAAATTAAAAGGGATATGTTACTATCACCCCTGCTGGAATAAAAAGACTGTAAGAGGATACTATGAACAACTGTATGCCAATAAATTAGGAAACCTAGATGAAATGGACAAATTCCTAGAAACACCCAAGCTACCTACATTGACTCAAGAAAAAAATAGAATATCTCAGCAAAGCAGATACTAGGGTGATTGAATCAATCATCAAAAACCTACCAACAAAGAAAAGCCCAGGAACAGTTGGCTTTACAGGGGAATTCTACCAAACATTCCAAGAAGACTTAACTCCAATTGTTCTTAAACTCTTCCAAAAAATTGAAGAGGAGGGACCACTCCCTAATTCTTTCTAAAAGGTCAAAATCATCCTCAAACTAAAGTCAGATAAAGATGCCAAGTGAAAAGAAAAGTGCAGACCAATATTTCTTATATAGAGATGCACATATCCTCAAGAAAATACTAGGAAACCAAATCCAACAGCATATTAAAACAATTATGCAACATGATCAAGTAGATTCTATCCATGCTATGTAAGGTAGGTTTAACAGAGGAACATCAAGTAATAGTAATATATCATCTTAATACAATGAAGGAAAAAAAAGCACACAATTATCTCAATTCATTCAAATAAGGCATTTGACAAAACTCAGCCTCCCGTCTTGATAAAAACAATTATAGCATTAAGAAGAGAAGAAAACATCCTCAACATGGTAAAGGTAAATAAGAAAAACCCTCAGCTAACATTGTACTTAATAGTGAAAGACTGAAAACTTTCCCTCAAAGAACAGGACAGACAAGGATCCCCTCTGTCATCAATGTTATTCTACATTTTACTGGAATTTCTTGCCAGAACAAATAGAAAAGGAAAAACAAAAATAAAAGGAATCCAAATTTGTAAGGAAGCTAAAAAACTTTCCCTGTTGGCAGATGATATGATCCAAAGAACAGGGCATCCTGAAAAATCCACAACAAAGCTCTGAGAGTTACTAAATGAACTCAGCAAAGAGGCACTGTGTAAGGTTAACACCCCCAAAAGTAGTTATATATGCAAGCAATGAACAATAGGAAGAAAAACTCAAGGAAAAATTCCATTTACAATAGCAATTAAAAGAACCAAATATCTAGGAATGAATATAGCCAAGGATGTAAAGGACTTATAAACCGAAACCTAGAAAACATTGCCAAAAGAAATCAATGACCTAAATAAATGGAAAGATATTCTGTGTTCATGGATTGGAAGACTAAATATCATTAAGATTTCAATCCTACCTAAAGCAGTGTATAGACTGAAGTCAATCCCATTCAAAAGTGGGGTTTTCCAACAACTTTATTTGCAGAAAAGGAAAATCCAATTATCAAATTAATATGGAAGTGGGTAGGTGATGGTGGCACAGTGGCAGAGTTCTTGCTTGCCATGCTGGAGACCTGGGTTTGATTCCCAGTGCCTGTCCATGCAAAAAAAAAAAAAAGATATATACATATGGACGTATAAAAGGTCTCTGAACTCCTAAAGCCACTGTGAGAAAGAATGAAGTTTGAGGATTCACACTTACCATCTTAAAACTTATTACAAAGCAACAGTAATCAAAACAGCATGGTAGTGGCACAAGGACAGACATATAGACCAATGGAATTGAAGTGAGAGCTCAGATATCAACTTTTACATTTGGTGGTCAACTGATTTTTGACAAGGGGGCAAAGACAACTCAATTGAGAAATAATGGTCTCTTCAAAAAATGTTTCTGGCAAAATTATATCTCCATTTGCAAAAAAAAAAAAAAAATAGGAGAACCTCTTCATACAAAAATCAATGCAAGTGGATTCACAACCTAAATATAAGAGCCATGACTATAAAACTCCTGGAAGAAGGTATTGGGAAATATATTCAGGACCTTGTGTTAGGTAATGGTTTCTTAGACTCTACTCCCAAAGCACAAGCAGCAAAAGAAAAAAAAATAGATAAATGGGATCTTATCAAAATTAAAAACTTTTGTTCCTCAAAGGATTTTATCATGAAAGTCCTAACAGAAAATATTTGGAAACCACATTTCTGATAATGACTTAATATCCAGAATATTTATATTTATATGTAAAGAAAACCTTCAACTTAACAACTGAAAGACAAACGAATGAATTATAAAATGGGCAAAAGATTTGAATAGACAGCTCCCCAAAGAAGTGATATAGATGGTCAGAAAGCACATAAAAAGATGTCCAGCATCAATAGCCATCAGGGAAATGCAAATCAAAACCACAATGAGACACAATTTCACACACGTTAGAATGGTTGCTATTAAAAAAATGGAAAATAATAAATACTGATGAAGATGGGGAGAAATGGGAACACTCATTCATTGCTGGCAGCAATGTAAAATGGTGCAGCTGCTGTGGAAGACAGTTTGGAGGCTCCTTAGAAAGCACTACCAAATGATCTGGCAATTCTACCAGTATGTATAAACCCCAAAGCATTGAAAGTAGGGACTTGAACAGATATTTACACACTGATGTTCATAAGAGCATTGTTTTCAATTGCCTAGAGATGGAAGCAACCCAAATGCCCATCATTCACTGAATGGATAAATAAAATGAGTTATGTACATACAATGGAAAATTATTCAGCTGTAAGAAGGAATGATGCCCTGATACATGTGACAACATGGACAAACCTTGAAGGCATCAAGTTTAGTGAAATAAGCCAGACATGAAAGGACAAATATTGTATAATCTCACTAGTATGAACTGTTCTAGTTTGTTAGCTGCCAGAATGCAATATACCAGAAATGGAATGGCTTTTCAAAAGGGGAATTTAATAAGTTGCTCGTTTACAGTTCTAAGGCTGAGAAAATGTCCCAATTAAAACAAGTCTATAGAAATGTCTAATCAAAGGCATCCAGGGAAAGATACCTTGGTTCAAGAAGGCCGATGAAGTTCAGGGTTTCTCTCTCAAGTGAGAAGGCACATGGCGAACACAGTCAGGGCTCCTCTCTCGGCTGGACAGGCACATGGCGAATACGGTGTCATCTGCTAGCTTGGTCTCCTGGCTTCCTGTTTACGAAGCTCCCTGGGAGGCGTTTTCCTTCTTCATCTCCAAAGGTCGCTGGGTGGTGGAATCTCTGCTTCAGGGTGCTGCAGCATTGTCTGCTCTTTCTCTGAGTCTCTCTGAATCTCCAAAATGTTTCCTCTTTTATAGGACTTCAGAAACTAATCAAGACCCACTCAGATGGGTGGAGACATGTCATCCCCTAATCCAGTTTAACAACCATTCTTAACTAAATCACATCAACCAGGGAGATGATCTCATTACAGTTTCAAATATACAGTACTGAATAGGGATTATTCTACCTTTAAGAAATGAGATTTATATTAAAGCATGGCTTTTCTTAGGGGGCATACTTCTTTTCAAACCAGCACATGAACTAAGTATGATATGTAAAGTCATAGACATATTATCTAGAATATAGGTTACCAGGTGATGGGTGGGCACTGAGAATGGAAAAATAAGGCTGAAAATGAATAGGGCTCTTTTTTGGAATGATGGGAGTATTTTGGCAATGGATTGTGGTGATGGTAGCACAACATTGTGAACCTCTGTTTTCCCATCTCTGTTCTTCCACTTTATCTCTGGGCATCTAGAACTGGTTGTACCACCATGCTGTACACACTCTATGCTGTTGTTTATATTGGCTCCTCTGCCTGGATTTCCTTTCTTCTGCCCTCCTCTACTTTTTGCCTAACTCTTGTGCACCATCAGCACCCATATTAGAAAGATTGTCCTCTGAGAAGTTTTTGTGAGTCTAACCAGGCCAAGTCAATAAATTCCTTCCTAGCATCCAGTTGCCAGTTTCTCTTATAGAACTGCATGGTCCCCAAGACAAAGGAGCATATCTGTCTTATTCCTCTTTGTATTTCCAGTGCTTGGTGCACAGTGCTTGTTCACAAAGTGTTTGTTGACTAGTTTTCCTGAACTGCTCTGCCTACCTTCTGTAATGTTTGACATTATCAAGGAGAGAACAGGAAGTAGTGTTGAACAATCACTTCCTCAACAGTCAGAACATGTGTGCTTAAACCTTCTCTGTTAGGAGATATCACAGACATCGTCCACTATTCCTGTACTTCTGTTTCCCAATCTGTAAAATTTGGGAAGAACTTTGCCTTCACAACTCATACTATGAGAATAAAATGAGAAATGTTCTTGCAATGAGTCAATCTCAAATGCGTAGCCTTTTCTTCAGATGTGGAGGAAAGTTGAGAATTGCTACCTCAACTTTCTAATAATCAGATATCTTTAAACCAACTTCTGAAAAGCTTTGAAAAGTAAAAAAAAAAAATCACATAATTGCAAGGATTTATTGGTGTTATAGGTATGCATTATTATTCCATAGTGTTTATTTTCCTTATATCCTGAGATTCAGTTACTGAGATGCTGACTTGCATGTTAGGTTTTAGTGATTCACCTCTGATGTTTTTGCAAAATTCCTTTTGTGTTCCTTATGAACAACTTTCTCATAAAAGCAGCAATCAACAAATACTTTGCCACCATAGTATCATCATCTAATTTATGAACAAGAGAGTATACTGAATTGTGACTCTTCCCATCACCATATAATGCAAGTGATTTATTCATTATGATCATGTTAAGGAATGACTTAATTTCAGATTCTGAAGATCGTTTTTCTGTAAATCGAACTCTAGGTGCTACAAAAGCTAGTTTGCCCACCTGCAAACTGTGTCCAGTTTAGTTCAAAAAGTAGTCTCAATATGAATAAATACCTAATACTTCAAGTTCTATTTGAAGCAAGATAACATTAAAACATAAAGAAATGTTGCTTTCCTTTTTTCCCCACATTTCTTTGGCTATGTTATGTTTCTTTTTCTTCATTATGAAGTTGATAATTAAATCATATAATAATATAATTCTTAAAGAGGGTATTAATCATGATTTACAATCTAATTTTAATAAGATTTTAATTTAATTTAATTTAATTTTTTTACATGGGCAGGCACCGGGAATCGAACCCAGGTCCTCAGGCATGGCAGGCAAGCACTCTTACCTGCTGAGCCACCGTGGCCTGCCCAATTTTATTTTTCTTTAACTGGATTTGCTTTCTATTATGGCCCTATTACAATGACTATCAGAAGTGCAGTTTCAGGTCAGGGTTCTTTCCTCAGGAGTCTAATTTGGGGAGAGGAATATCAGTGGGGGGAGGGAGGCATGGGACTCTCAGTCGTCACCTTCCTCACTGCTGGCCTCAGAGCCATCCTTGTTGCTTTGCTAGTTTAAATGGAAGGTTTCTGAACCTTCCTGTCTTGTCTTCTTGGCTTCATCAGACCCACTGATCATCCTGCAATGTCCTCAGTATTCCGTGAGAGAATAGCATGCATACTGAGATATGTATCAACAAATAATGCAGCTCTATTTCTTACTTCTACTCCTAATTTCCTATAGTTTGCTTTTGTCTGGATGGATGTTTACCTATTCCTTTCTTTTTTAATCATTCTATCAATTTTTGATTCAGATGTGTTTCTGATAAATATCTTATGGCTAAGTCTTATTTTTTATGTTCTCTGAGTTTTTTTTTTTCTCATGAGGGAAATGTCAGTCTTTCAATGTCATTACTGATATTTGTCTTAACTTATGACATGCTTCAAGCTTTCTTTCTTATTTCTGTTTTTAAAAATCCATTCTTGTGTTTCTGTCTCACTTTCTTATTTTTTTCATGTACTATGAGGATTATGTTTTCATTGCTTTTCTTTAATTGAATGATTTTAAAAAACAGTGATTTCATTTTTCTACTGATATTTTTATTTATGAGTTTTAATTCACTTATTTTAATTTCTTCTCTATAAGTTAGATACAATATCTACTGACTTCCACCTATCTCTCCGTGTTAAATATGAAAATGTTAACATGCAACTAGTGATTTCCTTCTTTTTTTCTGATGCAGTTTTGTTGACATGATGTTGGACTTCAGGTATTAATTCTTCCTTTTTTAATGCAGTTTGAATCTTATAATCATTTCTGTAATAACATGACTGTTGGGGTGTTTATGTTAATTAGGTTTAGTTGGGTGGAACACATCTATTAGTTTTTTTTAAAATGTCCATGTTTAGTATGCCATTTGAAATCTTGCATGCTTGAGGATTTCTTTTACTTAGTATAGGATATTTTCCTTTGAAAACATACACATTACTTTATCATCATCTGATGTCTAGAGTTACTAAGATGTTTGTGACTTGATTGTTCTCTGAACAATTACATATTATGAACAGAGAATGACCTTATAAAGAGAGTTCATAGAGTCTTCATCACTTTTTTATATGAAAGATGCAAATATTAAATAACTCCAAAATCAGATCCGTCTCAAAGTGAGGTACAAGATCTATTTATCCTGATCACAGAATATATACATTGAGATAAGCATAAGCTTCAATTTCTTTTAACATGCATTTTACTTTTCACTATGGTTGGTCCATAGGTATAGCTACCAATACAAGGGACATCAGTTAGGGTAAAATAATAGAAATTTGGGCAGTGTATTTCAATATGCTGGACTTACTGGGGAAAGATTATGGAGGTGAGGAATTCCGATATCTCGACCACATGACTAGGTTTCTGGGAACCTGGGAAAACCTATAAAACTAGGCTTTTCAGGAGGAACTGTTTCCAGAGTGACATGGGTACCATTATCTAATTACAGATGGGAAAACCAAAGGTCATGCAAGATCAAACTCATTCTAAATACCAGGCTGTCTAAATACACTTTCAAAACAGGAAACTCTTGATCTACTATTCTTCAGATACATCTATTTTTCCTTAATCACTTTCTCTGACCTTAATGAATTTATCACTTGCTAAAAGTGTGATCATGTGCAAATTACTGAAGGACTCTACATCTCAGATCTTCATTAAAAAATGGCAATAATAATAGTATTTACTGCATATGTGAGCTAATAGCATGAGATAGTGCAATAACATTTGCTTAATAACAAATCTTTTAAGCATTCAACGGATACCAGCTATTACCTGTGCAAGATCCTAGATTGGCCTGTGTCTTGCAGGGAGGTTATACAAGTAAACAGAAGTCAAGGGAATGGAGCTTTTCTTAAACTTTGGACATCAATTGTCTGTACAGAAAGGATGCTTTTTAAGTTAGGAAACTATAGTGATGTTTAGAAGATTTTTATTATATTGGAATACTTTAGGTGCAGTACTGGATTCTGTTCCATTCTTATACCACGTTCTGTTTCCTAAAGATATCATCCACTTCCATTGCTTAAATTACCATTTGCATGGCAGTGAACCACCAATTCCCCCATTTACATCTTTGTTCTATAACTCTTTTCTTAGATCCAGGTCTGAATATCCAATTGCTTATTGACCAATTCTGCATTTCCCAGTGACACTTTGAACTCAATATGTCCCAAACTGGGTATTTCATATTTCCCTTTAAATTTGTTCACAACTCTGTGTTTCCTTTCTCATTGGCGCAAGTGCACAACCCTGTCTCTTGTTCTTCATTTTACTCTCTCCTCCTTTAACATCCTACAACCAATTTCTAGTGATGCAACATTTTAAATAACTTTTAAAAAATATTTTTATTGTAAATCTTCACACACATACATTCCATAAAGGTGTGCAGATGGTGGCTCACAATATCATCACATAGTTGCGTATTCATCACTATGATCATGTTTTAGAACATTCATATCACTCCAGAGAGGAAATAAAAAGAAAAAAGAAAAACCTCTTACTTCCCATACCCCTTACACCTCCCTCTCATTGACCACTAGTATTTCCATCTACTCAGTTTATTTTACCCTTTATCACCCTATTTTTTTTGACATTCGTATATCATATACTGCCTTTGTTACATTTATTGGAAGCATATTGCCATGGTAATGCTTTTAATTGATACACTTTTCCTATACAATTCAATTTTCAATGCCTTGCAGTGTTGTCATTCATTTGTTCTGTCATATAAAAACATTCCTATATTTGTACATTATATCACCTTCATTTTCCACTCTAGTTTTCACTAAGTTTTACAATCCCAGTCTCTATGTTCTACCTGTCCTTCTCTTGTCACAAATGCCCTCAGCTTCCCACTTTCAACATACATTCATTTTTGTTCAGTGAACTTAGCATATTCTGTTACTATCAAATACTATTGTGCTATCCATTACTGAATCTACACAATCAATCCTGTACAACATTCTGTAATACTTCTGTATCCAATGCCCGATCTCTACCCTCTTTCTAGTGCCTGAAAACCTGTATTCTCGTTTAACTCAAAAAGTTTGCTCATTAATTTTAGTTTATATTAGTGAAACCATGGATAATTTCTGAATAATTTCATTCAGCATAATGTCCTCAAGTTTCATCTACGTTTTTGCATTCTTTATGACTTTTTGTCTTGCTTCTGTGCAATATTCCGTCATGTGAATGTGCCACAGAATGCTAATCCACTCATCTGTTAATGGGCATTGGGGCTGTTCCCATCATTTGGTACTTATGAAAAGTGCCACTATGTATTTCAGTATGCAAATGTCCTTCCTGTCCCTGCCTTTAGTTCTTCAGAATATGTACCTAGTTTTGGGATTGCTAGATTTTATGGCCATTCTATATTTAGCTTGATGAAGAAGTTCTAAAATGCCTTTCAGAGCCGTTGCACCATTCTGCATTCCCATCAACAGGGAATAACTGTGCGTTTTTGTCCACATCCATTCAAGCATTTGCCATTTTCTGTTTTATTTTTTTAATAATGGCCATTGTAGTAGGCATTAGATATTACCCCATTGTACTTTTGATTTGCATTTCCATAATAGCCAAAGAAGTTGAGAATCTTTTCATATGTATTTGAGTCATTTCTATTTCCTCTTTGGAAAGATGTCCATCCATTTCTTTTATCCACTTTTTAATTGTTGTTTTTTTTCTGTTTATTTTTGTTGAGTTGTATTATCTCTCTCTCTGTCTTTTTTTTTAATACTTTTTTTATTGTATAGTATAACATACATACAAAGCAAAGAAATAAAAAGCTATAGGTTTCAAAGCACTCTTCAAAAAGTAGTTACAGGATAGATCCCAAGTTTGTCATAGACTATCATATGATCCTCTCATATTTTTCCTTTTAGCTGCTCCAGAATATAGGAGGCTAGAGGGCTTAAATATTTGTTTATCATCACAATTGAATTTTTTTCCTTCCTTTTTTGTGAACAATAATGTATATACAAAAAGCTATAAATTTTTAAGCACAGCACAATTACTTGTAGAACATATTTCAGACTTTGACACCGGTTACAATTTCACAATTTTAGGTTTTTGCTTCTAGCTGCTCTAAAATGCTGGGGACTAAACGAGATATCAATTTAATGATTCTGCATTCATATTCATTTGTAAAGTCCTATCTTCTATGTATAATTCCACCATCACCTTTGATCTTTCCATACATCTCTTTGGGGTTGTTCAAGTTATAGCAATTCCAAATTTTTGATATTGGAAGGGTCTGTCACTAATATGGGGTAGGAAGATGGAACTATCTGATATTCTGGAGAGGCTAGGCTAGGCTTCAGGACTTTTCTGGATCAGGGACCTATCTGGAGGTTCTAGGTTTCTGGAAAATTACTCTAGTGCCTGGAACCCTTGTGGAATCTTATATATTGCCCTAGGTATTCTTAAGGATTGGCTGGAATTGGCAGGTTATGATAGGTAGCAAGGTCTACCTGAAGCTTGCTCAAGAGCAACCTCTATAGTAGCCTCTCAACTCTATTTGAACTCTCTCTGCCACGGATACTTTATTAATTACACTTCTTTTCCCCCTTTTGGTCAGGATGGAATTGTTGATCCCATGGTGCCAGGTATGGTTCATCCCTGGGGGTAATCTCCCATATTGTCAGGGAGACTCTCACCCCTGGATGTCACGTCCCACATGGAGGAGAGGGCAATGATTTCACTTGCAGAGTTGGGCTTAGAGAGACTGAGGTCACATCTGAGCAACAACAGGGGTCCTCCAGAAATAACTCTTAGACATGCCTGTAGGTAATCTAAGCTTCTCTGCTACTACATAAACTTCACAAGAGTAAGCCTGATCATCGAGGGCATGGCCTATCGATTTGGGTATCCCTAAAGTTTGACACAGTATCGGGGATTCCCTGATGGTAAGGTTTAATAGTTCCATAGTCTTTCTCCCTTCCCTCAGGGGACTATGTCAATACTTTCTGATTGTCTACTTAATATACTCTAGGATGTTTCCAGGCATTACAATAATCTATACAAGATTAAAGGACTCCTTTCTTATTCTGTGCTTCTTGTGTTTCAGTTGTTCAAATGAGCTATACAGATAGGTTGAATTAGATTATGCACAACAGAATACACCAATTCCAGACCAAATAAACCTTTCTTCCACTGGTCTCAAAGAGTATACGTAGGGTGGGCCATGGTGGCTCAGCAGGCAAGAATGCTCACCTGCCATGCCAGAGGATCCGGGTTCGATTCCCAGTGCCTGCCCCTGTAAAAAAGAAATAAGAGTATATGTAGTTCTAAAATATAGACACTGTCTTCCTTAGCCCTATGTTCTGAATTATTTAACCCCAACCTGATCGGCTTCATTCTTATTTCTAAATATCAGCTTATATATATAAAATAGCACTCAAAATCCAGAAATAACAATCACCACTCTGGACTTAATGTGTCTGCTCTAAAAGCTTACAATCTCAGCCCCTGTTTTCCTATAAGCATTTTATGAAGGTGACTATACCATTGTTTTTTTTTTGTTTCTGGCTTATTTTGTCTCACCAAATGTCCCACATGTTCATTCACATCGTTTCATGCCTCATGATATTGTTCCTTTTTGTAGCAGCACAACCTTTGTTCATAAGTATACACCATCATTTGCCAATCTACTTCTCCATCAGTGCATCCTTCAGCCACCTGCATTCATTGGACATCATGTAGAGGGCCCAAGTCCACAGTCCATCAAAAATTCTCAAATTTAGATAATTTCATTGTTCCCAAGAGACAGAAAACCAATAAACGCACCCTCAGCAAATAGGAAAGCTAAACGTCCCCTTAACTCTTGTCCCTCACCCCATTATATCCTTACCTCTGCTGTTGCTGTGGTAGTGCTGATGGTTTCCTTTTGAACATAGCTCATAGCATGCAATAACAGTTTTCCCCCTGTACCCTGGACTTAAACACTCTTTATACAAGAATCATATCTTTGAAGTAATTCTTATGAGAACTCATTCACATTTCTAGTGTGTCGGTGGGACATGTAGGACTATACAACCCCTTTCAATCTTGTTCATCTTCATATGGTAATATTACTTCTAGACCCACTAGAGAATCACCTTCACTCCTATCTATTCCCTTACATTGGAGTTCAACCTCATTAGTTAATAGTTCACCCATCTCTAGCTTCTAGGTATCTCTAAGTCCCCTATATTCTGTATTATAAGCCTCTCATTATACCTTTATGCTGGTCATAAAAGTATCTGTCCTTTTGTGTCTAGCTAATTTCACTCAGCATTATGTCCTCAAGGCTCATCCATCTTGTCATGTACTTCAGAATGTCATTTTGTCTTACTGCTGCATAATATCCTATCATATGTATATACCACATTTTGTTGATCCATTTGTCTGTTGATTGGCATTTGGTTTGTTTCCATCTTTTGGCAATTGTGAACAATGCTACTATGAACACTGGTGTGCAAATGTCTGTTTGTGTCGTTTTCAGCTCTTCTGGGTATATACCAAGTAGTGCTATTACTGGGTCATAGGGCAACTTGATATTTAGTTTCCTAAGGAACCACCAAATAGTCTTCCATAGTGACTGCACCATTTTACACTCCCACCAGCAGTGCATAAGTGTCCCAGTTTCTCCACATCCTCTCCAACATTTATAGTTTCCTGTTTAACAGCAGCCATTATTATAGGTGTGAGGTGGTATCTCATTGTAGTCTTGATCTGTATTTCCCTTATAGCCAATGAAAATGAGCATCTCTTCATGTACTTTTGAGTTATGTATTTGCTCTTCAGAAAAATGCCTGTTCATATCTTTAGCCCATTTTATAATGGAATTGTTTGTTCTTTTGTTGTTGAGTTATATGATTTCTTTGCATATACAGGAAATCAAACCTTTGATGTGTGATTTCCAAATACTTTCTCCATTGAGTTGGCTGCCTCTTTACCTTTTTGACAAAGTCTTTTGAGGTGCAGAGGCATTTGATTTTGAGGAGTTCCCATTTATCTATTTTTTTCTTTTGTTGCTTGTCCTTTGGGTATAAAGTTTAGGAGCCTACCTCCTATTACTAGGTCTTGAAGATGTTTCCCTACATTTTCTTCTAGAAGCTTTATGGTGCTAGTTCTTACATTTAGGTGTTTGATCCACTTTGAGTTAATTTTTGTGTAGGGTGTAAGATAGGGGTCCTCTTTCATTCTCTTGACTATTGATATCTAGTTCTTCCATGCCCAATTATTGAAAAGACTATTTTGTCCAGTTCAGAGGTATTGGGGACCTTGTCAAAAATCAGTTGACCATAGATTTGGTGGTCTATTTCTGCATTCTTGACTAGATTTCATTGGTCCATGCTTCTGACTTTTTGCCAGTACCATGCTGTTTTGACCACTGTGGCTTTATAATAGGTTTGAAAAGTCAGAGAGTGTTAAACTTCCCACTTCATTCTTCTTTTGTAGGATGCTTTTAGCTATTCAGGGTCTCTTTCCCTTCCAGATGAATCTAGTATTTAGATATTCCAAATCTTCAAAGTAGATTGTTGGAATTTTGGTTGGTACTGTGTTAAATCTGTAGATCAATTTGGGGAGAATTGACATCTTAACTATATTTAGCCTTCCTATCCATGAGCAGGGAATGTCTTTCTACCTATTTAGAGCTCCTTTGATTTCTTTTACCAATGTTATGTAGTTTTCTGTGTACAAGCACTTTATATCCCTAATTAAGTTCATTCCCAAGTATTTGATTCTTCCAGTTGCTATTTTGAATGGAATTTTTTCCTTAACTGACACCTCACCTAGGTCATTGCCTGTGTATAGAATTATTACTGATTTCTGCACATTAATTTTATATCCTGCCACCTTACTGAATTTGTTTATTAACTCAAGTAACTTTGCTGTAGATTTCTCAGGATTTTGCAAATATAGTATCACATCATCTGCAAATAATGAGAGTTTTACTTCTTCCTTTTCAATTTGGTTACTATTTATTTCTTTGTCCTGCCTGATTGCTCTAGCTAGAACTTCTAGCACAATGTTGAATAATAGTGGTGACATTGGGCATCCTTGTCTTGTACCTGATCTTAGGGGGAAAGCTTTCAGACTCTCTCCATTGAGTATGATGCTGGCTATTGGTTTTTCATATATTCCCTTTATTATATTGAGGTAGTTACCTTTGATTACTATCTTTTGGGTTTTTTTTAAATCAGGAAAGGATGCTGAATTTTGTTGAATGCTTTTTCAGCATCAATTGTGATGATCATTTGTTTTTTCCCTTTTGATATGTTACTGTGCTGTATTACATTAATTGATTTTCTTGCGTTGAACCATCCTTGCATTCCTGGTATAAACTCCACTTGATCTTGGTGTATAATTCTTTTAATGTGCTGTTGGATTCAATTTCCTAACATTTTACTGAGAATTTTTGCATCTATGTTCATTAGGGAGATTGGCCTGTAATTTTCTTTTCTTATAGCATCATTACCCAGTTTTGATATTAAAATGATATTAGCTTCATAAATGGGTTAGGTAGAGTTCATTTTCCCTCAATTTTTGGAAAAGTTTGAGCAGGATTGGTGTTAGTTCTTTCTGGAATGTTTGATAAAATTCCCCTGTGAAGCCATCTGAACCTGTGCTTTTCTTTGTAGGAAGATTTTTGATGACTTATTGACTCTCTTTACTTGTGATTGGTTTGTTGAGGTCTTCTGTTTCTTCCTCAGTCAGTGTAGCTTGTTTTGGTGTCTCCAGGAATTTGTCCATTTTTTTTGGCGTATAGTTGTTCATAGTATCCTCTTATTATTTATTTTATTTTTTCAGTGTCTGTAGTAATGCACCCCTTCTCATTTCTGATTTTGTTTATCTGCATCTTCTCTCTTTTTTTCTTTGTCAGTCCTGCTAGTGGTCCATCAATTCTATTGATTTTCTCAAAGAACCAACTTTTGGTTTTATTGATTCTTTCTGTTGTTCTTTTGTTCTCCCACTCATTTATCTCTGCTTTAATCTTTGTTATTTGTCTTCTCCTATTTGCTTTGTGGTTAGTTTCCTGTTCTTTCTCAAGTTCCTCCAGGTTTGCTGTTAAGTCCTCAGGCAATAAATTTCTCTCTCAGTGCAGCCTTTGCAGCATCCCATAAGTTCTGCTAAGTTGTATTCTCATTGTCATTCATCTCCAGATAGCTACTTATTTCTCTAGCAATTTCTTCCTTGAACCACTAGTTGTTTAAACATGTGCTATTTAATCTCCATATAATTGTGAATGTTCTTGTTCTTTTGTGGTTATTGAGATCCAGCATCATCCCATTGTGATCAGAGAAGGTGTTTTAAATATTTTAATATTTTTAAATGTATAAAGATCTGTTTTGTGCCCCAGCATATGATCTATCCTAGAGAATGTTCCATGAGCACTAGAGAAGAATATATAACCTTATGCTTTGGGGTGCAATGACCTATATATGTCTCTTATGTCTAATTCATTTATCAAGTTATTTAACTTCTCCATTTCCTTGTTGATCTTTTGTCTGGTTCTTCTGTCTGTAGAAGAGAGTCGTGTATTGAAGTTTCCTACTATTATTGTTGAAACATCTATCACTCCCTTCAGTTTTGCCAATGTCTGTCTCATGTACTTGGAGCTCCTTGATTGGGAGCATAAACATTTATGATTGTTATGTCTTCTTGATGAATTTACTCTTTAATTAGTATATTAGTGTCATTCTTTGTCTCTTATGATGTCTTTACATTTAAAGTCTATTTTGTCCGATATTAGTGTAGGTACTCCTGTTTTCTTTTGGTTAAAACTTGTGTGGAAAATCTTTTTCCATCCCTTCACTTTCAATCTATTTGTATCCTTTTGTCTAAGATTAGTCTCTTGTAAGCAGCATATAGCAAGATTATATTTCTTCCTCCATTCTGCCAATCTGTATCTTTTAATTGGTAAGTTTAGTCCATTAACATTCAGAGTTATTAATGAAAAGGTGTTTCTTGATTTCACCATCTTATCTTTTTTATTTGTCACATCTATATATTCTTTTCCCTCTTTCTCTTTGTATTATTTAAATTACCCTTATTGGTACTCTTCAATTCTGTGCCCTCCTCCAGACCTCCCTCTCCTGTCTCTCTTTTTTTTTTTTTCAGCTGGCAGAACTCTTTTTAGAATTTTTTTATAGGGATGGTCTCTTGTTGACAAATTCTTTCAGGACTTCTTTGTCTGTGAAAACTTAATCTCTCCCTCAATTTTGAAGGACAATTTGGCTGGGTACAGACTTTTTGGCTGGAAGCCTTTCTCTTTCAGGATCTTGAATATATCATTCCACTGCCTTCTTGCCACCAGGGTACTAGTTGAGTAGTCTGAACTCAGTCTTATTTATTTCCCTTGTATGTAGTGGATTGTTTTTCTCTTGCTGCTTTCAGGATTTTCTGCTTCTCTTCAACATTTGACAGACTGATTCGTATTTGCCTTGGGAAAGGCCTATTTGGATTTATTCCATTTGGAGTTCATTGGGCTTCTTTGACTTGTACATTTATGTCCTTTATGAGAATGTTATGACCCCCAGACCTGTGCACCCACGCAGCTACATCCTCCCTGGCCACTGGGCATCCGTGTTCACAAGTATCAGCTTAACATCCCCAACCTGCATACCTACCTGCCTTGAAACAAATCACCATGCTGAGTGAGAAGTTTCCCCCCATTATATCCTCAACTACTCCTCCTAGCCCTTTATTCCTCTCTTCTCCTTCTGGGACACCAATGATTCCTATATTTGTGCGCTTTGTTTTGTCTATCATTTCCCTGTGTTCTTCTACTGTATTCTTGATCTCCTTCATGTCCTTTGCCATCTGACTTATTTGATTAGTTGTTCCAAAGTCTGTGTCTTCTTTGGTGTTTTAATTTGGTCATTAGGCAGGCCTATATTTGTCTGCATTGTGATATGCTTAATGATCTTCTGCTTGCTTCGTGGCATGTAAATACCTTGATTGATTTATTTTGGGAGTTGATTTCTTTCAGTAGTCTAAGGCCTTGTGTTTCTGAGATGGTTGTATAGCAGGGCGCAGGCATGGTGTGGAGCACTCAGAATGGTGATTTGTTTCAAGGCAGGTATATATGCAGGTTGGGGATGTTAAGCTGATGCTTGTGAACATGGGTGCCCAGTGGCCAGGGAGGATGTAGCTGTGTGGGTGCACAGGTCTGGGGGTCATAGCCCTGGTGTGCACTAGTCTAAGACATGGGGCCCTTTGTGTGCAATGCATGGTGCTGTGGCAGCAGGTTGACATTATGCCTTTGTTGATTGGGGGCATATGTGACCCGGCTGCACAGGTCAGTGCTTTCTCAGAGCTGGGAAGTGAGATCTGAGGGCTGTGCACATGTGTGTTTCTAGGACTGCTGTAAAGTGTGGTTCCCAAAGCTGAATGACATGATTGGGGGCCTGTGCACATGCGTGGACCTGAGAGTGCTGTAAACAGATGCACTCAGCTCAGGGAGGCAGGGATGAGGCTGTGCAACACTATGGCCAGGAGGTCAGGGGAAGCCTAGGTATGGAGGTTAGTGCCTGTTACTTTATGCACAGGCAATAGCCTGCAGGAAACAGGGAGGGGGAGGTAGTGCTCAGGAGAGGGGCAGGAGAGGTGGGTTGGGCTGCACAAACAGGGGTGTGAGGCAGGTACATGCACTGGGGGCTGGTGGGGTGGGGGGCCTGGAACACAGGGAATGGGGGTGGGTGACGAGGTTCAGGTATGCAGCATGTGGGGTGAGTCACCAGCCATGGGGCTGTGCTGGTGAGGGTAGCATACCCAAGGAACATGGCCTGGCTTACTTCCTAGTTCCATGTTCCCATCCGTGCACTCCCATAGGCTCACTGGCTCTGCACCTCCACATCAGGCTCCAGCTTTCTGCTGCTTAGTTCCTTGGCCTCTGCAACAGGGCTGCCGCATGTGGTACAGAAGGCTCTCCCAGGTCAGCCACACCCCCAAATTGTTTACTCAGTCACCCTTCTGTCCCTTCTCTAACTTTTCCGTGGAGCAGGACTAATGTCAAGCTACTCTACTTCAGCCATCTTCTATTATCTCTCTGTCCCCCCTAGTTTTATTTATTTTTTATCACTCATCTGTCCATACCCTGGATAAAAGGAGCAATATATACAAGGTTTGCACAATCCCACAGTCACACTGTACAAGTTATATCTTTATACAATCATCTTCAAGAATTAAGGCCTCTAGAACACAGCTCAGCAGTTTCAGGTACTTCACTCCAACCACTGAAATACACCATAAACTAAAAAGGGGTATCTATATAATGCATAAGAATAACCTTGAAGATGACTGTCAACTCTGTTTGAAATCTCTCAGCCACTGAAACTTTATTTTGTCTCTTTTCTGTCTTCCCCCTTTTGGTTAAGAAGGCTTTCTCAATCCCTTGATGCTGGGTCCTGGCTCCTCCTAGGATTTCTGTGCCACATTGCCAGGGAGATTTATTCCCATGGGAGTCATGTCCCATATACGGCAGTGAGTTCACCTGTCAAGTTGGTTTAGAGAGAGAGGCCATCTCTGAATAACAAATGTGGATCTCTGGGGGGTGACACTTAGGCTTAGTTTTAAGTAAGCTTAGCTTCTTCTTTGCAGGAATAAATTTCATAGGGCCAAGCCCCAAGATTGAGGGCTCAGCCTGTTGATTTGGTTGTCCCTACTGTTTGTGATAATATCATAAATTCTCCAGTTGGGGAAATTGAATCCTTCCTCCTTTCTCCCTAGTCTCCCATGGGGATCTTGCAAATACTTCTTTATTCACTGCCCAAATTACTCTGGGATATATTGGGGCATCATACTAACCTGGCCAAACCAACAAAATCTCACACCCTATTCAAGATTCTGTGTACTTGTGGCGTAGAGCTAAACTGACCATAAAAATTAAATTCAGAAATACACCACTCAAAATATAAATTTTGCGCCAAATAAACATCTCTCCCTTTGGTCTCACACAGAAGTTTAAATTTAAAATATAGATCATATCATCTTTTACCCTGTATTCTGATTTACCCATCCTATTCCATCCTATTCAGATCAACTTCATTCATATCTCTACATGAAGTCTGATCAATTTTTCAACTTTTTAAACAGGAACAAAAAGACAAATATTATCATTCCTCAGTCATATGAAATAACTGTAATATAAAGTCTTGGTGAACTGAAGTCAAGAACATGGGTTATGAGATTGGGGCATGTTGTAGAGGGTCCTAGATTGTAAACTCTTACAGCAGTCACATATATTCAGGAGTTGAAACTCTTATTTCTAAATTCTGAGATACTGAGTTGTTAGTTTATAACCTGGTCATTCCCAAACGTGACCTACTGGGTGAGATTTTTTTCCTCAGTCTACTTCTTTTTCCACCCTGCCCTCTCTCACACACTCCGTAATCTCACTATGTTTACTTTGGTTTTTCTTTGAATGAGCCATGTTCTATCTAATATTCTGGTCTTTGAACACTTATCTCACTTTTTACCTCATTAACCCCTTGTGGTAATTAGATTCAGGTGTCAACTTGGCTAGGTGAAAGAACCTAGTTCTATTGCTGTGAACATGAGCCAATGGCATGTGAATCTCATTTGTTGTTGATTATATCTGCAGTAGGCTAGGAGGCGTGCCTGCTGCAATGAATGATGTTTGATTTACTTGGATGGTGCTTAAATTGGAGAGCTCAATGTAGCACAGCCAGAGCAACTCAGCATACCTCGTCTTAGCACTTGTAGCTCAGCCCAGACCTTTGGAGATATGAAAAAGAATAACCCCTGGGAATGTTGTTGGAACCCAGAGGTCTAGAGAGAAGGACAGCAAGATCGCCTTGTGCCTTCCCACATAAGAAAGAACCTCAGTTGAAAGTTAGCTGCCTTTCCTCTGAAGAACTATACGTCAACAAATAAATCTCCTTGTGTTGAAAGCCAATCCATCTCTGGTGTGTTGCATTCCAGCAGCTAGCAAACTAGAACAGATTTTGGTACTAGAGAGTGGGGTGCTGCTGCAGCTTGCAAATACCAGATATGTTGGAACAGTTTTTTTGGAAGGATAAGGGGAAGATTTTGGAGGAACTGTGAAGAGAATGATGGAGAAGTCCTGGAGTGCTAGACGAGACTGTTGGTGTAAATGAAACCACTGCCAATCTGGACAAAGGGGAACACAAAAGGGACAAATTGGAGTATGCAGAGTGAGAACCATGGAAGCTCAGGTCTGAAGCCAAGAAACCTCCGCCAGAAAAGTGTACCCACCCATATACATGGAGAGGGTGAGTCTCCACTTCATTGCAGTGGAAGAGTTGTGCTGCCTCAGGCCTTGGAAAAGGTACAGCATGTCCCTTGGGGACTGGGGAGAGCCTGGCTGCTACCACATGGAGGGGGTGAATGTGTTCCACAGAAATGGCAGAGCCCAGGTGTGGCCCTGATGCTTGGAGAGGGGAGAACCGATAAAAAGGTGGTCTCCTCAGTGTTCCCTGAGGTTGATTTGCAAAGAGGTAGACCACTGCATAGGCCCTTGGAGGGGTGGGACTGCCACTTTCTAAAGCTAAAGGATAAATGACTTTCAGACTTGGAAATCCAATGGTGTTTGCCCTGCAGGTTTTCAGAACTACTTGGGTCTTGTGACTCCTGTGTTCCTTTCAATTTCTCCCTATGGAAATGAAAACCTGTATCCTGTGAATGTCCTCCTTTGCATATTGGCATCAGATAACTTGTTTTGAGATTCATAGGTCCACAGCCAGAAGAGAATTTTTTGCACTTTAATATTGTTTAAGGTGATGCGTGTAGTTGTCAAGTTGACAAGGGGTGGACATGTGGTAGTTAGATTCAGGTGTCAACTTGGTGAAGGAGCCTAGCTCTATTGCTGTGGACATGAGCCAATGGCATGAGAACCTCATCTGTTGTTGATTACATCTGTAGTCGGCTAGGAGGCATGCCTGCTGCAATGAGTGATATTTGATTTAATTGGCTGGTGCTTAAATGAGAGAGCGCAACATAGCACAGCCAAAGCAGCTCAGCATACCTCATCTCAGTACTTGCAGTTCAGCCCAGGCCTTTGAAGGTGCGGAAAGGAATAACCCCGGGGAAAGTTGTTGGAACCCAGAGGCCTGGAGAGAAGGCCAGCAGAGATTGCCCTGTGCCTTCCCACATAATAAAGAACCTCAGTTGAAGTTAGCTGCCTTCCCTCTGAAGAGCTATACATTAACTAAACAAATCCCTTTTTGTTGAAAGCCAGTCCGTCTCTGGTGTGTTGCATTCTGGCAGCTAGTGCTCTAGAATACCCCTTCTAATCCTTTGTTGCTCAACTAAATGTCACATTTTTGGGGGAATACTGCTCTAATATGCCAAGACTGTGTACCTCTTATTAAGGTAATGGCAACATGCACCTGAATTTTATCTTCATCCATGTAATCAATTAAAGCCTAATGGATGGCCCTTGTCCATGTGATTCAGCAATGTAGCCCCAGAGTCTAACCTAGTGCCTGGAATGCAATTGGCACTCAATTAATGTTCATCACATGAATGATCTTTCAGTATTGGTACACTCAGAGTTTCTGTATTATACTGTTCTTTACATAGTTTTTTAAAAATGAATTGTTCTTTTCAAGAACTATGAGTTTGGACCCATACATATTTTTGTATCTGTAATTAAAATCATAGATTATTTATCACCAAAAGCTCAGAGTATAAACTGTCTAGTTAAGTGCCTGGCACAAAATAAAGCACTCAAAAAAGGCTGCTAGAATGTGTTTTTGTATTTACTAATACCTATGTTATTTTTATAATGCTACACTGGTAGAATTTATTGTCATATTGGAATTGCTGAAGGTTACATAGGTCAGTAGAAAAGATACATGGCAAGTCTTCTCTCCCTGGTCCAAAGCCTATTTAAATACAAAATAATACCCTGTGATTTTAATCTTTCAAACTCTATAGTAGGTTCCCCATATTTTTTAGAGGATACTGAAACCTATGTTTACTTTAAAACAATAGTTTCCAAACATTTTGGCTTTAGGAACCCTTTTAAGTGTTGAAAACTATTGAATATATTGAATATATAGTCCCAGAAATTTGTTCTTGTGAGTTATATCTAGGGATATTTGTTTGTATTAGAATTTAAAACTAAGAATTTTTATAGCAAAAATACTCAAGAACTCTTTTTCTTATTAGCTGTGTCATAGTAATGTCAGCATAACATATGCGCTCTGGATAACAGCTCTATATGCTTATGAGAAAATGAGAGTGCAAAAGGCAAATGACATCTCATTGTTATTATTATTAAAAAATTTTTTACCTCATGGACACTCTGAAAGGATCTTGGGGAACCCCAGGGTTTCCTGAATCATACTCTGAGAAATACTGCGTTAGCATACTAGCACTTATCAGTCTCCTAAACATTTTAAACTTTTCTACATTTCCATTGCTTTATTAGCATAATCTGTAATAAGAAACAGTGGAAAAATATTTCCCCAAAGTAAACGCTAGGAAATAATAGGCATAATATGTAAATATGATTATATAGTCGATTTTATAAGACAATAACTAAATTAAGCAAAGTTTGCACCTTTCTGCACTGCAGGACTTATTAGGGACTTTTGATGATACTATGCATTAGGAATGTTCATACATGAGATACCATTTAACGTGGTCATGAAATTTACTTGACTAAATTTTTTTGTACAAGATCTGATGAGAATAGTGATACAAAGGATAAAAGAATAGAACAATCCCAAGTTTACAAAATGTTGCCACTTTATTTTTCAAATATGAAGCCTCTCAGGTAGATTATCTATCTACTTTGAATCTCACAATTAAGATACTTACATGCTTTTGCTTATTGATTGGAAGAGTTCACTTGCATCTTTTTGCGTTAGTTTTTCTGGTTTGAAATCTCTCCAGCAATCCACTCAAGGATCATTCTCATTATGTCCCCAATGGTATCACTACTCCCTAGACTGACTAACACTGTTGAAATGTTAGTCTTGTGATTAAATGCTGTAATTTTTCTTTTCTCCCATCAGCCTTGAGTTTGCTTTCCATGACACAGTTACTATGGGATAGAGAAGCATTGAGGACAAAATCTTACACAGGAGACTCCTCTCATCCTCTTTCATTACCCTATACCTTGATCTTATTTATTCATATACACTAGCTCTGAATAGTAAATGAAATATGGGGGAAATATTATTCTCTGCCTTCTCAGGGGTACTTTTCATCATTAATGCTCAGAAAAAAATTATTTTAACCAAAGGGAAAATAATAAAACAAGATTGAGTGAAGTCAGAGAATTTTGGCAAACATCTCTGAACGGATGTCACCTAAAGTTTTTCAGGCTCTTAAGTAGTATCTCATTTAAATACATTTGAGAAAAGCTGGGTTAAAAAAAGTTAAAGTAGATTTATTTCCTGTGGGACCTCTTGGAGCTAGTCACTTGATAGTGTGTTTTAATTGCTGAGATAAGTGTGTAATGATCATGGTGCCCACAATGTCATTAAAGTTTATTAGAAGCATGTCTCAAATTAGAGTGCTGCAGAATGTATTTTAGAACAGTTGTTCTAGATTGATGTGAATGCTTTGCCTTTGGGAAAGCCTGGGATGAGTTTGTGTTTTATTTGTTGCTTGTTTGTTTTTAAGTTGCAGCACTGTTACAAATAGTTTTAATTATTTTGTCATAGATGGAAGATGTTAGGAAAACTACTGCTTTGATTCACTAATATTTGAGCCTATTACAGAATTGGGAAGAGAGACAGCATTCTAGATTTTCAAATAAAATAGCTATTATGCAGCTTAATTCAAAATAAAATATTCTGTTTATACTTAAACCAGACTGTAATCAGATAGATGAAGAAACACACTAATTTTGGAAACCCAATTAAAGTGTGACCAACGTTTGATATTGAGTTTGATGTGCACAAGTTGATTCCAAGTTGGTGAATGGAAATGGTGTCCTTTTACTGTACCTATAAACAAGGCTAGAGACCAGCCAACTAGAGCCCAAGAACATACTGGGTGCTTCATATTCAATACACAGCCCTATAAAGAGAAGAAAAATGAGCCTTGTCCAAATCTCTTACCTCAGCACCCACTGGCAAAAATAAAACGTAAGCTGGGGACTGGGTTTCTTTGAAGCTGATTTTTTTTTTTTTTTTTTTTAACTCTCTAACAGGCCTCTGGTGGTTACAGATATTGATCGCCAGAAAGTAATCTGTTCAGGTTTGGGGGCATGCCAGTACAAATTGTGGAATGCATTCCTTCCTCTCCAAGGACATGTTGAGCTTTTTATATTGTCCATACTGGTTCACTTGTCAGCTGTCTACTCTATTTGACATGAATTATTTTCTGCTGCTCGTGAATGTGTAATTAAATATATTTTAAAAATAGGAAATATTATTAATCTAGAATCTTTAGCTTGAGTCAAACATTATTTTCATCTTTTTTAACCCTCATTTTTCTTCCATAATCATTATTTGATTCCCTCTGGCTGCCTGCTACTTATTTGTAGTAGTACCATTCATCCATTGAGACCTTTCCATCTGTCACACAGCTTTGCTTTCTTTCCCCAGAAGCTTTATTCTCCTACTGTGCCATGTTTACTTTTTTTTTTTGTCTACTAGTTGGATTGAGCATGGCTTTGTGCAGGTGTTTTCATCTTTTATTTTTTGTTATTTAAAATTTTTTTATCAGGCACGTAAAGCTGTAGTAGATAAAAGTGACACCTTTTAGAAGGGGCATATCTCCTAATCTTTAAGGACTGATATAATTGTTTTTAAATTTTCATTTGTTTTGTTCTGATATATAAAGGAGGAATTTGGGTAGATCCAATGCAACTCTGAATGTTAAGTGAATGAATAAGAATTGCTTCAATCAGTAGTTGCATATGGGGAAAGAATGATAGTGATATTTTACTCTCCATGTTTCTATTTATACGCTTATTAAGTATTCTTGCTGATTAAATGGCTACTTAAAAAACAAGTCATTTTTTACTGTGGATTTAAATGCTTGGAAATGAACATAACGATTAATATTTCTGGATATCATTTTGCCTCAGAGATTGCCATCAAGTTCTATTGAAATGTAGACTTCTTCTGACTAGAGAACAGATTCCTAGGAATAGGAGAATAAATGCAAATATTCATGAAAAATTAAGTTAACAAGAAAGAATTTATTTTGCTTACCTTATTGGAAAAATTTCATTTATTATATTATTGTGGAATCTTGAAAGAGAAGGCCCTTTTCTTATTGATGAGCTTGTTGAGAAAAACATGTAGTATTGAAGGCTTTCCGAAACAAACCCAAGATAACTAAAATAAAGAATTTTAATTACTGACTATTTCTCTTTGCATCTTGCTAAGGGAATTTAGCTTTTCTTGTTGTTCATGACTTAATACTTCTTTTAAATCTTGAATGATGTGCAATATACCTTCTCAAAATAGTTCACAATTCTCTGCTAATGAATTCTGCAGGGGCATGGTAAGTGTTCAAGTTTGTGTCATGGGCTGGAAGGCATTGCTTTAATTTAATATCCATGTTTCCTGATTATAATGGTTTGAAAATCAGAGCCAAGTGAGAAGCCTGCTATGCTCATTCAACTTAAAAATAATTTAGCCCCCTTTTTAAGGTTTGCAGATGACTAAATCCACGTGTCTCAAACCTCCACTGTTACATGTGGTACTGAATTCACCTCTTTAGAAGGATATACGCTAAGCAGAAGGGACAGCTTCTGCTGCCCAGGAACTCCCAATCTTTTTGAAGAAGGTAGAATAGTGACTCTTCAATTAAATCATCTTATCCACAAGTCTGGTGTGGCACAGAACATTGATAATATGTTTGCAGAGGGATGATAGATTATGCTGTGATCACACTTGGCTAGAGTCAGGGAAAAAAAAAAAAAGATTTCCAAAGTATTTTGAAACAGCATTTTAAGGATATCAGAGGCATATTAAGAGATGGAATAGAAGATGTTACTAGCATTCAGAAAAGTTGCAAGTAAAGGGGTATGCAGGGGGATAAAGTAGCTCAGAAAAGAAGTGTACAGGGAGTTTAGGTTGTGGGGGTAGAGAAGCGCAAGTAAAAGCCTTAATAATTAGTAACAGATGCCCATATAGAAGTCCTGAGCAAGAAAAGGTAATGAGTCCGAGTCCTTGCCTATATGAAACCCATAATCTGGTAATCTAGTAAAACTCATATTTGAGATAGGACATAAAAAAATAGTTATATTACAGCTTGAAAATCTACAAAGATAATCCAAACTTTTTTTCATGAAATATGATAAGGGACCTTGTTATATGAACAATGTTTCCATGGAGAACAATATAAAAGCTGAATAAAATACAAAAAGTAGCTGGTTGAAAGCACTGTAGTAAAACCAAAGGGTACAAATATTGAAGAGCTATAAAGTCTTAGAAAGGAGGGACTGCATGGAAGTGGAATTGACATTCTATTACACTTTTCTCCTTCAAGGATTTGCAGAGTCTTAACCTTCATGGGACAGGAGACCAAGATGCCAAAAAGAAGAAACTGTTAAGAGGCAGAAAAGCTAAGCAGAGCTTTTGGCATGTTTACAGGGCTGGGGAAGCAGAAATAGGAGTTTAAAAACTGCCAAGGAGAAGGATCCCTGAAAACACCCTTGGTTTAGAGTTAAGAATCCAGAAGCGCTATGTTCTAGGAACAAGGGCAAGGCAGAAATAAATCATCCTTCACAATTTTGAAAGCCTGTCTCAATGCATCTTGATTCCTAATCAAAACAAGATAATTTGCCTTACTCAAACTGCTTGCTTAGAGAAAATTTTCATAATCTATATCTAGTTTTTAATTAAAAAAAACTTAACCAAGGGTGCCAGCAGATAAGAACAAATGAGCAAGTCAAAGAAAGAAAGAAAAAAAGAAAGGGAGAAAAGAAGGAAAGGAATGAGGGGAGGAAGGAAAGATGGAAGGAATAAAAGAAAGAAAAGAAAGATTCACAGAGAGCTATAGAACCCACAGAGACTCACAGATGATGAAAATACTGAAATTTTTGATACATGATGCAGTATTCTTAATATGTTAAAATTCTTCTTTAATATTTTTGAGAAAATACAAATTCTCTAAAGTACTCACAAAAGTGAATCAATAAATGTGAATTGGGTGAATTCTAGAATAAAATAGAATTTATAAAATAAAATCACTGAAGTTAAGATATAAATAAATGGATTTAACAGCAGCTAAATATAGCTGAAAGAGGGTTAATGAATTGGAAGATAGGTCATCAAAACTTATCAAGACTGAAG
Source organism: Tamandua tetradactyla (assembly GCF_023851605.1). Taxonomy (NCBI): domain Eukaryota; kingdom Metazoa; phylum Chordata; class Mammalia; order Pilosa; family Myrmecophagidae; genus Tamandua; species Tamandua tetradactyla. Next base: position 155,228,164 of record NC_135331.1, read on the forward strand.
GATTTCTGCTTTTAGACATGAAATGAGGTCTGCATTTATCTTCTTACCATGAACAACTGGGAAACTGGAAATTTCATGAAACAACTCTTTTCAAATATTAGACAATAGGTACAGGACTGTGATCTTGAAAGAATGAAAACAAAGTAGGTCATCTCTACAATCACTCAAGTTATCTGATGGAAGTGATTTCTAGTCCCTTGTATAGGGAAGGGAAACAAAATATAGCTCGGCAGTCTCTCTGAGTAAAGGGGCAGAAATTAAAGATTGAGGAAGCAGAGGTTGCTAGTTTGGAGGGCAGAGTACCAAAGAGTCAAGAACAATAAAAGCAAGAATTTTTTAAATTGATTTGGTCCAAAAGCAATTTGTGTACACATAAAGTAAAACTGCACAACCTGGCAAAAATACAAATCCCAAGGAAAGAAAACTTGCTGAAGAGATGTATGCTGAAAATTTCCAAAAACTTATACAGGGCTAGGAATTGTTCAAGTTCTCACCAGCCTTGTAACTTATTGAAATTATGGAACATTCCATAGAGACCCCAAAAGAGTCATACGCTACTAGTAGCACTAAACTACCGTTAGAATACAAAGGATAAACAAGACCCACTCTAAAAAATAGATAAAACTAGCTTCAAAAGGAATAAGCTGAATCACAAGTACCCTAACTAACTTATAGAGCAAAATACAACACACCTCAAAGGAATAAAACAAAATCCAGTACTCAACGTAAAAATCATTCAATAACAACAAAATGCATCCAGTAAAAGTCATATAGACATGTGAAGAAGCAACAAATATGACTCATAACCAGAGAGAGTTAACAATATGTAACAAATCAGACAGAATGTCTAGAGAAAGAAAATACAAATTCTGAAACAAAAATTTCAAGATAAGTGGTTAAGAGGAAATTACACACTGCAGGCGGAAAATCAGTGATTTTGATGGCGTAGCTATGCAAAGTAGTCAAAATAAGGTGCCTCAAAAGAACAGAAAAGCAAGATGAATAGGAACTCAATGATTTGTGGGACAATATCACGTGGAGTAATAAAGTGCAATTTGATTTCTAGAAAGGAACAGGAAAAATATATTTTTTAAATCTCTGAAAGTATTTCAAATTTGATTTTAAAGGATATAAGCCCACAGAGTTTAAAAATACAGAAAACCCCAGGAAAGATAAACCTAAAGAAAACCATTGCGAGGAAAGTTGTCATCAAATTGCTGAAAACCAGTGATAAAGCAGCCAGAGAAAAAATGCAGAAGGGCAGAGACAAAAACTGTTGCAAATTTCTCATTTGAAATTATAGAAACCAAAAGATAGTGTAATGATGACAGTTTAAGAATGATAAAAGAAATTAAAAAAAAAATTTTCAATGTGTAACTTTATACCCAGTGAAAACTTTCACAAGTGAAGGCAAATTATTTTCATACAAATGTAGATTGAGAGAATTCATCACCAGCAGTCTTGTACTACAAGATATTTATAAGGAAGGTTTTCAGGCAGAAAAAAAATGATAAAAGATGGAAATTGGAATCTACACAAAAGAATGAAGAGTATTGGGGACAATAAATGGATAAGCAAATATTAAAAAAACTTTTTTCTCATTAAACATTTCTTAAATTTAACTGAATTTTAAAATAAATAAGTAATAGCAACATGCTGTAGGTTTATAACATAAAAATTCATGAATATAATAGCAAAATGAAAGGATGGAATATATAGATGTATATCATAGCATTCTTATATTATCCATGAAATGATAGATATAATATTATCAAAAGAATCACTCTATAGGATGGATATTTTAAACCACTTAAATAAATAGATGCCACTAGCTAACCAAGAGGGTGGATGAAATGAAATCATAAAAAATTATCAGATAACCCAAAAGTTGGCAGGAAACAAAGGAAAGAAAGGAGTAAAAAAATATGGAATAAATATAATTAAATAATAAGATGGTAAATTAAATGGAATCATATTATCATGTTAAATGGAATTAAATACATTATATTAAAAATCAGAGATATTTCATACTATGCAAAACTCAACCATAAATTGTCTACAAGAAAATATAGGAAAGCCAGAGTGTTATATAAATATCAGAAATTGCAGACAAGGAAAATTAACAGGTAAAAAAGAGGAATATTCTAAAATTATAAAAGGTCTTGTCCTCAAGATGATTTACTAATCAAAAATGTGTATGTATCCATTAACAAAACTTCAAAGTATACAAGGCAAAAATGAACATACTTGAAAGAAATCTAGAAATTCATAATTAACTGAAGCACAGTGATTGATAAAACAAGTTTACAGAAAATTTATGAGTCCATGGAACACTTGAAAAACGTGTCAACCAGATTGACCTAATTGATATTTATAGAATACTCAACCCCAAAACTATGGAATTCACATTCGATGTCATATTCTGGTCATAGAACAAGCCTCACTGAATTCACACAATGTCTGTTCTCTGCCAACGATAGACTTAAAACCAGTAACAGAATAATATCTTGGAAATCTCCAAATATTTTGAAATTAAGCACATATAAATTATCCACAGCTACAAAAAGAAAATCACAATGGAAATTAGGAATTAGAAAATATCTAAAACTGAATGGAAATGAAAACACAATATCAAAATTTGCAGACTGCAGGTCAAGCAGAGCTTAAGGGAAATTTATAGCTTTATATAAACACTTAAGTTATAAAAGAAGAAAGACAAAAAAAAAAAAAAAAGACTAGAGAGCAATGATTTTAGATTCCACCAAAGAAGCTGGGAGATACGATAAGTTTAAAACAAGTAAAAGGATGTAATCAGAAAATTAAGGTCAGAAATAATTGTAATAGATAACAAACAGAAAATAGGAAACCAAAGACCGATTGTCTGAAAAGTATCTAGCCTCAAGCATAGAAAACAAATTCATAAAAAAAGTTAGATACATATGGAACAAAATGAAATGATGCAGCAGGTGGATTTGGAGCTGCAGAAAGAAATAGGTTTAAAGTACAATATATGTTTGATTTCATTACACATAAACAGATTTAATTGATTAAAAGACAAAGACACAAAGACTTCCAGACAGGATAAAGAAACAAAATGTTCCTATATGTGGTTTTAAGAGACAGACCATAAATAAAAGGCAGAAATTACACATTTAAACCCTATTATAATTATTTCGATAAAAGCCAGTAAGTAGGAGGTGTTGCTTTTCTGGCTCTCAAGATCCCCACGTGAAAGTAAGTACACATTAGTCAGTGATTCTACCTTATCGAGTATGAGGCTCCATCATGTCCTTTAAGGAACCAATTTTTTGGTCTTTGTGAACAGGAGTGGAGAGTTGGGATGAATATTTCTATTCACATAAAACAATAGTCCCAGCATATTCCTGAGACGTTACTGTGGGCTGCGTTGCCTCAGAGGTCAGTTGCAGGTATTGAAAATATCTGACCAACACAAGTAGGACTTGGCTTCGGGCCTGGAATCTGTTTCTGTAAGGACCACCTAGTGAGTTGACTAATGCAGTCCTCCCATGGAAGATGTACCTACCTACTGAGCTGGGACAGACTTTCACCTAGGAGGCATTCCCTAAGTGTAAGTCAGGTTAAAATGATTATGGAATGTGTCTTCCTGGGAAGGAAAGTGAAGGCATTGAGGACACAGGTGGTGCTTTTTTCTTTTCTTCCAGTGTAAGGCCGTGATTTTGGATAAGTAAAGAAAATATGTGATCAAGGAAGAAAAATCTATAATTATTTTTCTGGCCCATGGTTGACAGTTTCAGATGACTGGGCATCTGACTGGTGATAGAGCTTTTAGGATATTAGGGAGAGTTTATTTTGTAATTGACTCACTGATCTGGTTCAGAAGAATTTAAAATAATATTTGTGAAAGATAATAAATTCCAATCAGAAAATTTTAAACTGGATACTCCTCAGTTTAAAAAGTACAATCTATATATGTGTAGATAGATTGATGGAATCGTGGAAGCAAGCATAAACTGGTTGCATATATACCAAGTAAACAATATGAAGGCATAAGAAGCTACCCGGTAATTCCAAGGAATAAACAATAGAGGAAAGGATCAGAAACAAGAGTAGTGAATATTTATACAAATAAATGTATATACATCATATATATGTCTGGGTGTCATAGGAAACCATATTTTTATAAATAAATCTAAAATGCCAAAGTTAAAGTAATAACACCATTGCTATCACTGAAATTGATTGGATTAGATTGATGATTGAATGGATAACTACATGTTGTTCACAAGAAACCTCTAATTATTAGCACTGATGTTTAGAAAGTATGTGTATGCATGCATGTATGAATCCACATATCTAAATGAAAAAGTAAATGGAAATTATTTGAGAATGAAACGGAAGTGAAGCAGTTATAGGTATTTAATTTGGACAGCATGTCCAAAAGGGGTTGTGCCTTAAACATTCCTCTTATTAATAACAGAACCAGTCCAAAGGCAAGAGGGAGTGACGAAGGAGAACAGCATTGTTTGTTATATGCCAGAGCTCTAAAATATAGAATTGATTTATTTTTTTTTACACTCAAAACCTTTTATAAAGGTGAAGAAGTAGTGTGATAAATTCTACTATTTCATATAAGACTTTATACATAAAGTAGAAGTGATGTCAACCTGGAAAGAAAATGACATTTTTATCTTAGAAATATTAATATTCACATAAAAGCATAGCCAAATACTCTGCCTTACAATTTTAGTCAGTGGATTTCAAAGAGTTCAGAGAAATATGGGTATAATTCCATGTTCGGGGACTAAAGATGAATATAGCTAAAAAGTGATGGAGGGCTAAAAAAAGGAGTTCTGATTTGTAATTTAAAATATCCACAGTGAGAAAGGCAAGAGATATGGGGCATTACCAGCTCTATGTGCTATTCAGATCCAGGAAGCACATAAAAACAAGGGGGGGATTAAGAAGTTTATAGCTAAAAATGAGTTTAAATGAGTAACACATTTGTGACAGCAATGAGAGAACTAGGGCCCAAGCTCTTAATCTACAGAGAAAAACGATAAGGAAGAAAGGCCCCTGGGGAGCAAAATTTACAGTAAGAAGCAGAATAAGCCCACTGCCTTGAAGAAAATGCAGTGTTATGACAAAGAGAAGAAAAAAACAAGATTACTCTGTTGCTTTTCTTTTCTTTTTTAAAGAAAAAGTTCTTTCTGCAAAGGACATGTGGCTCATATGTGTTTAAAACTAATCGATCAGAATCATTCATATGGGGAACAGGTAAAATTCAAGAAAAGTGATAGCACTGAGGATGCTGGTTGGAAGTGGCAAGTATGACCATTCAGCATTTTGAAGATCAGGCATGAAAGCATGTAGCCTATTCATTCATAATAAGCTATATAATATGACCGAGTGCCAAATGGGTGGATTTTAACTGTATAAAAGGCAATGATTTATTAATGTTGGAAAGGATTGGCAGCTGAACCAGTAAGGTCTCCTTCACCAGAATCCTTTCAGCAGATCAGGATTCCTTCCTGGGAGGAAAAGGTGATCATTAAGATCACTTCATTTCTCCTGTTGGAAGATACTGTGAGGTATCCTTGTCATCACAGTGACAAGTCAGTCTTGGACATGGAGCTAGAGACAATGCTTTAGTTAACTGGATTCAGAGGTCAAACACATGGAGCTGCGTGAGAGTCTAGAGAACGAAGTATAAACTGCAATTTTCAGAAATGAATAGCAGAATGGAGTAAAGGTAGACATGCAGTGGACAGACCAGCGTGGTCAGAAGGACAGAATGGAGTAAAAGTAGACATGCAGTGGACAGACTAGCATAGTCAGAAGGTCAGGTGGATCAAAGAGCTCTTGATGAGTTGGGACAACCAAGAGTGGATCCCTGCCTCCCTTCACAGGGAAGACAGGAAATTAGTATGAATGCTCTTTGAGAAAGAAGTATGAAATGGCCTGAAACATTTTACTTAGTGCAGACTCTGATGCAAGTCTTGGAGATTTACGTTCTTTCACTCTCCAAGACAGATATAATGAAAATTAGGAGACATCAAGGAATAAAATGAAGGGCAATCAAGTAAATATAATTACAGGAGGTCTGACCTTCTGTAAATTATGTATGCTCAATATTAATGCCTACAGAATGCCATTTCATATGTACCCCAATAGCTAACATCTATTGAGCATGTGTATTTTAAACATTAACGTGCTTCATCACTCTTAATTTTAGCCTTTACGTTAACTAAGTGAAGTAGAAACAATTATTATTGGACTCTCACAAATAAGGAAACTGAGAAAGAGTTTAAATAGTTTGTCCCAGAACAGAGATTGAACATGGTATAGCCAGGATTTACACCCCACATGTCTGCTACCAGAGCCTTCCCTCTTAACCTGGAGTTGACAGTGACATGTATTACATTATATTAGTATTAGAAGTTTGGAAATCAAACTTCTCTAAATTGTAGGTCTGAAACACAAAGAGATAGAAACTGACTCACAACGGCCCGTGTGCCTTTTGGAAGGTTGGCAGTCAAATGTGGCACCAAACTCTGTAACCAATCAAATGCTTGGTAGTGTCCAACCATCCATATGGTTGGGAGGTCTGGATCTGTCACAGATGTCGCAGGCAACTTCCTGCATCACCTGCAAGGCATATGCGATATAAATAGGAAGGCGGAATTACTGAAAGTGTACCCCTAACTGGGCACGTAGCTGTCAAGTGAAGATCGGTGCAGCCGCAAGCATGGGGACTGGACAAACCTTGCGGGGTGGTTCACTTCACAGCCTGGACTCAGCTGCTCTATGGGGAGCAGAAACGGGGACACTGAGAGTAGGCAGTGCTGGCAAAAGAAAGGCTCCAAGGACAAATTAAATCACAACTTCTAACAATGTGGCATGGCTGTGCAAACAACATCAGACAGGCCAAGCTTACATGCAAAAATCAAAGACTGAGTGACTCATTTTGGGCAAATGTGTCTGGCAGCTTAGAAGGAGAAAAAGCAGGGCTGCAAGTACAATATGCTCTACAGACAGAGGAGAGAGTCCCAGCCCAAAGACAGTTTCCATGTGTATGAAGTGTGGAAAATCTGAGACATGCACTGGGCTCTTCAGCCACATTCTCACCCTTGGAAAGCAATCAGCCAGCAGAAAAAATCTCCAATTTAAATGACAGCAAAATGTATGCTTGGAGTTATCTGACCAAATTAGTAACTGAGATATTCTAGGGACTTAATTTGCACATTGAGTTTTAATAGTATTATATTTATATAGCAGATTATATAACCAAAAATGTTAATGGGAAAATGATTTTATTTGACTGGGAAATTGGCACCCCAACTAATTGTCTGAAAAGAAGCCAATTTTAAAATTCAGATGCTGTTTGAATGAACTGGTGTTGGCTGAATTAGCATTTATTGTGTAAAATATGCAGTTTTTAATAATAGACTAAAAGAGAGATAAAAGGACTCAATGAATTAAGTGAAGGATTGTTTGTGTATACACTTGATTCTGGGATGGGTTTGGGGACAGTATAGATAAAACCATCAGAAGAGAATATCGGGGTGGGGGCAGGGGAGGGAGAAGTATAACTGGTCTGAAATGTATGTTCAATGTGGTATCTGCAGTTTAACCAGATAACAAATCTTCACTAAAATATTTGATTACCTTTTTCAATACTACTTCACATTTTATGTGCTCACCTCATATAGTTTACAATTAAGGGCCATACATATTTAGAATGGCCAGGTTTTTAATCTGATATTTGGGGACATCAAGCATATTCAAAGCTTGCAATCAATGGTGCTGATAATTGTTCCATCATGAAATCTATCAGCTGTAACTGGCCAAGCCTAAAGAAGAAATAATATTGGGGGCAAACATTTTTTTTAATAGGAAAAAGCTTGGCAATAAACTTTTATTGTTTTAAAAACATCCCCATTCTTCGTCAATTGTAATAATCTTATTATTTTGGAATCCTCTGGTCCCTTCTCCTGAAGAAGCTTAGATCTTTTAAATAGTGATTGAAATTGATCTGTTCATTTATGTCTGTACCCCATCTTCTTAATTCTTGCCTTCAGGGTAAGGAAAACACAAAGTTTCCTTAGCGAGCCAGGCCTTTTCCTCTCTACCCCTACCCCGTACCAACCCTACTCTTTAAACGTCTTCAAGTTGCCATAGACCAACTGTGAGTGTTAAGTGAATATCTTTGACAGGAGCTAAGTCTTTTGGGCATTGAAATAAGGTTTTCCTCCTCTCTTGGCATGCGAAGATTGAGAGTGTGCTTTGACACCAGTAGCAAAGGATGTGAGCAAAGCAACTTCCAGCATCAAAAGTGTCAGCAAAAGGAAAACTCAGCACCAGTAGAATGCATCAAGGTAATGTTTCTACCTTTAGCAATCCTTGAAGTCAGTCAGCTCATCGCCACTCTTGGCTGATGGAGGCTCCTTCTTTCTTGTTAAATGCCACATAAACTAAGCTGTCAGCCTCCAGGGCTGTTCAGTTTTCTTATATAAAAAGAAAACATAAAGGTGAAACAAAAGCAACAACATATGGAACTTAACTAAACTTTAAAAAAAATAGTGTTTCATTTATAGGTACACATTTTAGGGGACTTTCCCCTGAATATCACATAGCCAGAACACCTAGTATTTGATCGAATGTCTTTACAAGATGAAACTATCCATTTCTATGTGGAGCATGGTTTTTGTCCTTTTTAACTGTTGTTTCTATTTTAGATTCTGAACTGAAAAATAGGATTAAATTCTGAACATATAAAAAATTTCACTCCTAAGGCCAAAGTTTCTTAAATATTTATTCATATATAATAAACATAAAGAAAAGCATACCTATCCTAAGTGCAGAGCCGGTGAATTTTCTCATACTGCACATGCCCATATAACTGGTTCCAAGATTAAGAAAAAGAAATTAAGTTTTTGAAGAGTCGCATTTTCCAAATGTTTTCCTTTTATGTGGCTTTTCAGATCTTCAGGGAAAATGTCACCTCCCTGGAGTGGCAACACCTGTATTCATACACTTATTTCCTCAATATATTCTCTAATAGCGTCATGAAATAATTTTCATTAGCATTTAGCTCACTGCACATAGCAACCTGTATAACTATAGGAAAGGACATAAATTGGCATTGCAGAGTATGAACATTTGCTACATGGCAAAACTGTTCCTTTTGGCAACCATTTTGCATTTTTAAAGCCACAAACACCCTGCTTAACAGAACTCCGAACAGGAGCAGCAGAATGGAAGGAAGGTGCTGTGGCTGAATGAAAGAGGGCTGAGGGGTTAAAATCACTGCCAGATGATTTTTCCTTTGCTGCTCCAAATTCATGCTCGGCAAATGAATGAGTCAAGTCCCATGTAGGATTACAAACTTGCTGAGAATGGATGAGAAACATTCTGTCCTGAAGGACTTTGTAAAGAGTTTGTAAGGACTGATTTTTTGCATACATGATATTGATTGGATTATTTCATTTTTCTCTGGCAAGACACATTTTCATCTCTGCATACCCCTCTCCCTGCTGCCTTTGCTTGGCTTGGGGACAAAACCTTCTGTAAGACTAGACACAAGTTATCTCTTCTATGAAGCCAACTAGAATATCTGCTTTGGCCTCTGCCCCTTCTCAAATTATTTGATGTTGTCCTCTCTACTAATTTGCATAGTACTTTAGAGCTTCTTATTTATCTCTCTAACTCTGTGTCCCTCACACCTTTATTAGCTTGTGAGCTTCTTGAGGCCAAGACCTCTTCTTGATGTCTTCTTGTCTTGTACCCTAATGTCCCAGGGTACTTTGCATTTGCCTCCATTGCTTCTAATCTGGCCATAAAGCCAGACCATAGGCTGACCACTTAAAGGAGAGTGTGGAACCACCCTAGGCATGGAACCTTCATCACCAAGGGCTGCCTACTTTTCTTTTTAACTTTGTCTTGTAGTTACACATATATAATACATAGTCTCCTATTTTAATTTTCAAGTGTACAATTTAGTGACATTATTCACGATATCATGCTATCATCCCCACCATCTAGTGCTTCAGTTTTTCATCACCTCAAATGGATACTCTTTCACTATGAAGTGAGAACAGCCCCTTCCTATAACCTTCCCCACCCATAACCTGTAATCCACTATGTCTTTGAGAATTTGCATATTCTAGGTATTTCCTGTAAGTGAGATCATTCACAATAACTTCTTAAAGAATAAAATACCTAGGAATAAATTTAAGCAGGGAGATGAAGGAATAGTACAATGAAAACTACAAAACGCTGCTGAAAGACATTAGAAAAGACCTAAATAAATGACAAGATATTCCATGTTCATGGATAGAAGGACATTATTTTTAAGATGTTGGTATCACCCAAAGCGATTTACAGATTCAACTCAGTACTTATCAAAATCCCAGTGGCCTTTTTAAAGAAATGGAAAAGCCCAACGTCAAATTCATATGGAATTGCAAGCAGCCCTGGATAGCTAAATCAATATTGCAAAAGGAGAGCAACATTGGAAGTATACTTCCCAGCTCTCTACTTTTAGTAGAGTGACTTCTTCTCACTGACTTGCTAATTATTTAGCCAGGAACTCTTTGCCCTTCACTAGGTCTGCCTTGATCAGCATAATAATGAAAGAAGAGACAGAACATTTGCCATTTAAGCGTCTTCTGAGAAACTTGTGTTCTAGAAAGAAAATAAATTGAATCATGCAAGGAAAAGTACAAATAAAAGCCCATGCCCCCTAATCACTGTTAATTGAAAAACACTTCTTTTCCATTGTCTTTTTTTTTTTTTTTAAAGCAGTGAACAACAGAAATAACACAAACTATAACCAAATAGGGACATTTGAATATTGTTGAAGAAAAAGTAAAGGAAAGAGCATTGAAATCCGCTGTTCTCTGGAGTCTGAAGCAGCCCCCATCTCTTCCTCCCATTTCTCAAGGCCAACCAGAGGTGATTTGTCTTTTATTTCTGCATCTTAACTTTTCAATTTTATTTTCCACATTTGATAGAGGAAATGGTCATGGGGGTTTCTCTAAAAATGCTTTAAGATTTTACTGCTGACTCATACATATTATATTATTTAGAGACTGCTCAAATTCAAATGCAATATATTTAAATGCATATAGATATATTTAAATTTAAAGCACTGACTTATCAATACTAGAATATTATGTACAAGTCAGACTTTCTAAGTTTATTCCAGCTTCCACTTACAATTCCATTTGCTCTTGGGAAAGTGACTTAACCTTTCATCTATAAAATTGGGATAATAAAATATCTCCCTCATGTTGTGAGAATTAAATGTGTCGGGATATGTAGAGTTCTTATAATGGTGCATGGCACATGGTAAATGTTCCATAAATATTAGCCACTGTGTAATAATAGCTTTCCTTGTATTACTTATAATATGCTGGTAGTAATAATAAATAATTAAAAACAAAAGGGGTGAGGGATATCAAAACGAAACATTTGAGTGTTATGCATAGAGATTGATCTTGCTGTTAACAGCCAGGACTTTCAAGTTCTTGAATCTTATTAAGCAAAAAAGGTTTTCTTTATCCAAGAATCTTAGCGACTGTCAATGGGAACAGAATTCTGTATTTTTTCTTTGCTATTCTCCTTTCAGATAGGTATGTGTAATAGCTATTAATCTGTTAGGCATATTTTAAACAACTATAAGTAGAATATATGAAAGAGTTTATTCACTCCTATTTTGTTTCCAATGACTGAAATATTTTTGTGTAATAACTGATGAAAGGTCTATCCACTGGTAAATTTTAAAATTAAACATTATAACACTTTGTGATAACATGCTAGCATAATCAAAATCATGCCTCTTAAAACAAAGAAACTGAATAACAGATTTCATTGTTCTCAGAATATTTTGTGAGTTTAAAAATAATCCTGATGATGTTGGAGGTATGGGATTTTTGGCTATCATGATTTCCCTATTTTGTGACCTGAAATATCTTTCTTCGAAGAGTTCCAATAGTGATGGTTTGCTTTCTGAATAGAGATATGAGGATGTTCCATCAGAAGGATCCAGAGTGATTCTTGCATCAGGGAGTGGGGGACGCAGGGTGCAAAAAGCAAATGCCTTTCTTTGGCAGGGACCATTTATGAAATGTCGTAATACCAAGTCACTGAAAAGTAACCTAATAAACATATATAAAAAATACAAAGATATATAAATATCAATAAGGCATCAGTTCCTGTTACTGAAATAATGGCATTAATCAGTCAGTCCTTCTCAATCCTTAGGTTTAAAAATAGGCACACTGCAGTGAAAATTTGGGGTTTAAAAACAAATTTAAATATCCTCTCCAAAAATTATCTCAGTAGCTATTTCAGAAAGTGTACACAATAGTGGGTTTTACCATTTTTTATGTAACCTTTACATTAAGAGCATTTGAAAGCAAATAAACAGTAATTATTATTGACCTTTTTATGATGGTCAGATTCTCGAGGTAATAAGCATTACAGGAACTGAAGTAACTAAGGAGAATCATTTTAATTAGTAAGTTTTTGTTTGTCTGCTTACATATGTTGATTTTTAAAGCATTCGTTTTGTCCAATGAAAGGGAGAAAAAGGGAGAGTGAGGTACATACAAGCAGGCAGAAGCACTGGAGCAATGTGTTTCCATAACTAATAACCTTTCATAGATATATTTGCCCCCAAAGGAGCGCATATAAATGTCTGAAAAGATCAAACCTTCATTCTGAGTGGGTTTAAGATGGGATTGGGGGCGGGTATCACTGCAAATGGGACTAGATCATTATTGGTGATGATAAGTTACTGTTATTTAGACTGAAAATATCATCATGCAATGCATTACTAAAATTGTTGAGCTTTTTATTTAACTTCTCCATTTCAGACTTAGGGGTAGTTATGCTAGCTTTTGGCCATTGCTAAAACGATTGCTGCTTTTCTGGGAATCACATCCTCCGTGCTTTTTCTCCCCTTTCCTTGAAGTGTTTCCTTTGTTTGTCTCCATTACACCAGCGTGCAGGGACATAGTGTTTCTGCACAGTGGGAGTTGGCAATCTCTGAAGAGGCTTTCCAGCATTGCTTTTTAGACTGAAATCATTACAATCTTCAATAGCTACTTGGATTAAAAAAAATAAAAGAAGCTAGCACATTATTATTCTCAAAACCATCTCATTGTAAAAAGAGGCTATTTGCTGGGTCCTCCCACAATCCCTAGTTTACTCCCTCCTCCAGCAACCCCTGCTCATTCTGCTTCTTATCTCTCTGGATGTGTTTCCTTCACACCCAAGTTTGAGTTGCAAGATCCTGATTCACTAATTCTATTCAGGTTGACTATACACATGCATTTTTTCTCTGTTAGTTCTGAATATTTTTACACTGCTTATGCAAAAGATTTTAGCCAGATAGACCACATTCACTGATGTCTGAATTATTACCTTCAGGAAGAGACGTATACCATCACTGACCCAAGATAAGGTTTTCCAAAAAGGGCGATCACTATAGCCCCAAACCCAGAAGTTATTTTCATGTCTGGCTGATAGAAACTTGTTTTAATCGTAATAACCCTGCAACTAATTTTTAAGCCGTTGAGGAATTTTTGTTTATAGTCATTCGTGTATTAAATACTCCAAGTGTGTGTTTTTCTCCAGGTCACGTGTGTCTGCTTTTTATCAGTGGTAATATTTGTGTACGCACATGTCCACGAGTGACCTTAGCGCACAGTGGAAACTCAGGGTATGAGAGCTGTTTGCAGTGCTTTCACTCTGTGAAAGGGATTAGTGCACGCGAACATATAATATTTCCAACAGAGGTTTGTATAATGTCGTCATAGGATTTATTTGTTCTCTTCAGTGAGCACAACTATAAATAATGAAAAGGGATAGCACGAATAAACGGGAGAGTAATTTATGCACTTTATCAAAGCAGTACAACCACCTTTTATCCTGTATCCCATCCAGATGTACGTATATTCAAATAAAATCAAAATAATATAATGTTTTTCACTGTTGGGTAAATGGAAAACTGCAGTAAAAATAAAATAGAAAAACAGGGAGTAATTTGTTATTGATGTCTCTTATTTTGATGTCTTTTAAAATAAGGTGCTCAATTAAGTGGGATAGGATAAATGTGGGTCATATTTGAAGCTATTGCTTTTGCTGGACATGCTACAGTTTTCCCGGAAGGTTACCAGTAATGCTACTCAATCCTTCCATTACTAGTCATTGGGCCTCAAATAACATAACCAGTAGAAAGATATTAATTTCTTTCAATTTTTTGCTCATATTTCTTATCCTTGGTATATTTTCTTCTTGATACCACATTAAAAATAACTAATGAAATTGATGAGCTGTAAAGTCAAAGGATTTTATACCTTTAGTTCGATGCTAATTTTATTTCTTAGAGTTGTACAGCAGGAGCAAATGGAAGTTTACCTAAAATCAGGATCTTACAGTACATCTCACCAGCATTTCCCTCTCAAACTCCTGTTTGTAATTCAAGATCTAAGTGAATGAATTTTTTTCCATGAGGCTTTTTGCTGGATATCTTAGACAAACTTCCATGCTTCTTAAATCTCATGCCTTAGAGTCTGTGAATTTCTCATGGCCCACATTAAGCTTCCCCTTGCATTATAAGCATTTATCTCCTTCCTCCTATCATTTCTAAATTCCTTAAGGATGGATATGATGTCTCTTTTTTTATCTAAAACTCCTCCAAACTCTTTTCTCTGTACTCTGTACATTGAGACTTGTTGAACATATTACTCAAAAATGGAAAATGACTTTGGTTTATAATCTCTTCTGTGTGCCACTTAACTGTCTATGTCTGTGTATCCATTAGAAAAATGGCAGTCATGGCATTTATCACAGAAGACTGATAAAGGTATAAATCAGTACTTATTGTTTTCAGATCTGGAAAAACATCTCTCTCCATTAACACAGAAGTATTATAGGTGAAATTCTATTATAAAAAGCCAGTCATGAAAAATTTAGTCATAGCTTGCCTTTCCCACGCTCTGCCAATAGGAATATAATGTGAAATAGAGTGAATAGTTCAACTTTAGAATCATATCTGCAAATTACAGCTCTTCCAAATGTACCAGTTGCTCAAAAGGTTATGAATGATGTCATTTGCGCCCGTATAGGGAAAGGCTCTTGCCTGACTTTTCAGATCTATTTACAGAGATCCAAATGTTCTGCCTATTTGTTTATCTAAAATATGTTCCTTCGTGAATGCCAGAAAGGAATTGCTACTGTAATCCCAGGTATCAATTTGCTTCCTGTAGGATATTGCCTTATGATCCCTGCTAGGTCTCCTTTTATTTTTTTTATAATCCCAAACCCTAGAGGCATCATTTCAGCCTAAGTCAGTGATTTAGAGACTCTCATGCTTTTATTTATAAATGTGTACGCCATAAAAAGTTACATAGCTCAGAATATAATGAAAACTGGTTGCAAAATTTTGCTTTGAAAATCGCCGCCATGTCCTAGTAAATATAATTTCTGCCCATCCATTTATTTTCTTGGAACTAGACTAGATGCCTGCCTGTATATGTCTGCAGTAGGTTCAGATCCATGTTAGGGTAAGGAGATGTAATTCTTGTGAGTATCTTAGTTTGTAACAAAAACCACTGATTGGTTAGCTTAAACCACAGGAATTTATTTTCTTACAGTTTGAAGGCTAAAAGCCCAAATTCAAAGTATCAGAGGATCATGCTTACTCTAAAGTCCATAGCATCCTGGTGGCAGCTTGCCAGCAATCAATAACTCAATTTCTGCCTCCCCCAGATGGGCATCTCTCCCCCTATCTCCTCCTACTGTGTCCAAATGTCCCCTGCTTATAAGGACTCCAGTCATATTGGATTTCAGTTTGGCCCTATTTTAACTAACAACATCTTCAAAGATCCTATTTACAAATGAGTCACTCCACAAGACCCAGGGGTTAGGACTTAAACATCTCTTTGTGGTGGACATGATTCAATTCATAACAGTGGGTCACATAATACACTCAGTATATTGGTCACTTACGGGGCTGCCAGGCTTTTCAGTCATTCTCTCATGCTGGGCAAATTCCTGACCAAATGTATGACTTGAAAGGTTGCCCTTGGGCTAGGCATGTATTAATATGTGCCATTACTTTGGTCATGATGAAGGATCCAGCATATTAGATTATGAGGAAGAATGCAATGGACTAACCTTTATCAAGAGTCCAGAACCTTGTTTTATATATACTATCTCATTTCAATACCCAGGGAACTCCATGCAGTAGCTATGAGTAGGATCAAAAATTGAACGCTGGTCTAGCTACTCTGGATGGCAGAAGTATTCCCCAAGTCACATTTGGCCAGTAGCTTCTGAGAAATGGGGAAAGGACTTTGACAATTTAGAGTGAGAGTCTACTCTGCAAATACCACCTGATTTGTAAGTGAACAAATGGGGTCTGCCCAGGAACAAAAGCAGGACTTAAGATGAGGGAGGGGAGGAAAGAAGGAAGAGAAAGGAGGAAAGGGGGAGGGGAAAGGAAAAGTAAAGAATCCCTACAAATTCTTTAAAATGTACTTTTTGGTTAAAGATAGGTTAAATAAGACCTACTGTTCTTTATTTAAATATATTAGTTTCAATTGAAGCACTTATGCTGACATAAAAAGTGTTTTAATGTAATGAATCATTATTTCAAAGGTCACCAATTAAACTCCTTCCCTGAATAATTTTTCAACTGCCAATCTGCAGGCAGAGAGCCCCACATCCACAGCTTTATCAGCTTCAGCTGTGGCCTCTGATGGTGCCAAGCAATTAGGTGGAAACAAATATACTTTCAGAACTCCAGGTCTGTGGTGAAACATTGTCACTTAGAGAAATTTAGAGGAGTTTGGAATTGGAAAAAAGTATTTTTTTCCCTCAGTTTTTATCTGATTAGAAGTACAGCCCAAAGATGTAAGCAGCAAATGATGAAAATGATCTGTTTCTGCTCTACACCAGGGGTCTGAATTCACATTTTAGATAAATAATTGCTTTTAGTGCAATATTTGTTTCATCTTATTAGTCGCTGTTTAGGTGATGAGTAGGATCCAGTGCTAAGCCCGGCCAGGGTGTTGTGCCCAGAGACTTTGAAAAACCTGTGCCAAGCTGCTCAAAAATACCCATGGGCCTCAAGGATTAGAACCCAACTGGTAGAGAGAGAAAGAATGCTACAAGGAAACTCTCAACCGAAAATTCAGTTTATGTCTGAGATTAGGGGTGCATCTGGGTTTTATGGAATTTGAAGCTTATAATTTCTTGAGAGAAAAGAAGTTTAAAATCTTATCTTTTAAAAAAAAAAGATAGACATAAGGATTTTGTGAGCATATTGCTAGATTGCACTCAGGGGCTTGGAAGGGTCCTGCGCAAGGTAGCTTGAAGCTTAAGCTGTTTGTAAAGTGGCTTCTGAAGTAGAGGACAGTCTCTAAGATAAGAAATAGACTGGATTTAGCTAAAAGCTAAAGGACCTGAGACCAGGAGCCAGAAGAAAGTTCAAAACAGATTAGGAGGAGGGAATGGTGGGAAGATAAGATGCCCAATTGGAGAAGACAACAGCAATGACTATTGATGATGTACCCATGCTTTTCTGTGTGGGTGGAGGCAGCTGTTTAAGATGTTATTGTCAACTGGACACCTGACATGTACATGCTTATTAAAATATGTATTTTAGAGTTCACAAAAACAGGACAATCATTTTTCTGAATTAGTATTTCATGACTGAGTTTTATCATTCAAAACATATCTGAAGACTGAGGTTTGGATAAAAAGAAAGAAAGTTTTCTTTTCTGCCCCATAGGAGCTTGAAATACATAGCACCGAAGAGGAAAAAAAAAAGTACTGATAGTTTTCTAACAGCTTGTACCTTACCTAATATTAACCCTCTGGGCATATTGGAACTGTAAGGAATCTGGATGCAATAGTAAGCTCTGGTTGAAGAAAAAAAAAAGCACCGATCAATAGCTTGCATTACTGTAAAAATCCTTCTGGGCTTAAATTTTTATTTTCTTGTATTATGATAGAAACCCTGAAGAGCAAGAATGAGAGCTAATCAAAGAAATAGTAGAAAACAGCATCTGTGCCCCAACACATGCTGGTCTTTATCAGGGACATTATGGGTTCCACACGGAAATCTATATAGCAGTGAGTTTTTTGTTTTGTTTTGTTTTGTTTTTGTTTTTTGGCTTTAAGTATCCACAGTGCTTTTCTGGGCGCTTTTTATAAAGATCATTCTAGCAACCAGGTAAGTTCAAGAACATATCTTAAAATGGAAAAATAATTCTTTGCCTAATGTTTGTGTGTATGTGTGTATGAATGAGAGACTTTTTCCCTTGTTGTATTACCTGATTGTCTTTTAATGTTCTACTTGAAAAATGTTGAAATTAGTCATTTAATTTTCTCTTGGAATATAATTATTTCAGGATGCATTCTTCCTGTCAGTGGCTCATATTGTATATGTATTTACTAAAATTGTTTTTATCCTGAAATGTGTGTATCCCTGGATAAACATAAAATGTAAGGAAAAATAACTAGGTAAAGTCACTGTGGCTATATGTTTCTTTTTAGAATAGTTTGGTATATGAAATACATAAATATCTGATTAGTGCTATAAATTTACAGTACCTGTTTCATTGGAGAATGCAGCATTATTTGATTCCCTTTCATTCTTTTTCCTCCCCAGGAAAGGGAAATTGTTAAGAATTTACTGGTGTCTCAAAGAATGGAAGGGGTGGAAGTGAAATCAAGTTGCAGGACAAGAGAATGGTACATGAAGATTAGGGCATGAAGGGCAAAATAAAAGACATAGGTCAGATGAGGGTTCAGAATGAGGTGTGAATACTGAATCTGCAGGTTCAGGGGTCCAGTGGATGGAGCTGTGTAGAGGTAGATCAGAGAAGAAGGGAGCTCATCAGAGAATCTCCTCTTTTTGATATCCATTGGGAGATTGTGCCTCTAGTTTTTCTTCCTTAGTCCATCTGCAGCAATGATTAAAGCCATAGCAATTGCTCTAAAATTCAAGCTTAATCATTTCACTTCCTATTTAATACCCTTCAGCGATTCCATATAATCTAAGGCATGTTTTGAACTTCCTTAGAATGGCCTGACCTGGTCCTTCAGTAGTCTCCAGGACCCAATCATACAGGTCATATCTTAGTTACCTGCACACACCTACATACCTGGACCAGTGCTCTTCTTTGCCTGGATGCCTTCTTGACCTATCTGAATCTGGTTTAATAAAACTCATCCTGTAAGATTCAGCTAGGATATCACCACTTCCCAGAAGGCTTTCCTGAGACCTTCCAATCTGAGCAATGCACTGTAATCCCTATATTCCCACAGCAATTGAAAGGACTTAAAAATCATGTTACATTGTATATTTATTTCTTCCTCTTCCCAGGAATCTGTCAACCCCTTGAAGACACGTTAAGCTTCCCTGTAAGATACTGACCAGTTCTAATGTTTGTGTACCAATAGTTTAACTGAGAAGGATGGCAAGTATATCCTAATAAAGGTAAATTCTTGTAAAAGCTTACATGCCAAAATTTACTAATGTTTGAGTACATCAACAGTAATGATAACTTTTCTATAAGATGCTTTTATTTATATTCAGAAACATGCTTGCATTTTCTTGGGCAAGCGAGACCTCTTAAATGTATGAAATGAGAGTCCATGTGAGGTCATCTAGCAGAGAGCATCACATATTTAATGTTCTCAATGAATGGTAATAGAATGTATGGATAGATGGTTGCATGGATAAAAAGTCTTTAAAGAAAATTTCAAATATACTTAGATTAGGATTGTCCATGAGATTCTGAACATAGTTTACTTGATCATATATCTCAGTAAAATTTAAGGATAAGATAAACCTCTGTTTCATGGTAAAAACTGGTGCTGTCTGGCTGAAAAAGGAACAAGAGAGCTAAGCAAGACTAATTTTTTGGGGAAGTGATTTGAATATAAGAGACAGAGATGAGTTTTGGGAAAAGAGGCTAAAACAACATCTGTGTTTCACAGTCTATACTGGTTGTACCAATCCATCAGTTAATGTCTCTGGGAACTTCTCCACTGTTGCTCTTTTCTCAAACAAGTTTGAACTTGATTTGCAACAGATTCTGCGCTTAAAGCTAAGTAATTAGAATGCAAGTGTATTTCTTTAGAGATTGACAGTAAAGCAGGGGAAGCACCTACATTTCTCATATAGAACAAGAGGCCTATGAGAACCAAAGCTGTTTCCCTGTAGCATCATCTGGAACTGAGTATGATAAATACAAAAGGTCCATTTGGAATGATTCAGAATAAATGAACATTTCATTTTATTTGATGCTAGCATCTTTTATTACAGATGTAAATTTACAGAACAAACAAGCTTAAAATATTATTAATACCTTGTAGTAGTATGGTGCATTTGTTATAATACAGGAAAGCAGGTTTTTATAATTGAATTATTAATTATAGCTCATGGTTTGTCTTAAGGTCCACTGTTTGTGTTATATAGCCCCATGGAATTTTTTTAAAAATTTATTCTAGTAACATACATGCATCCTAAAATTTCCCCTTTTAACCAGATTCAAATATATAATTCAATGCTGTTAATCATGTCCACAGTATTGCAATACCATCACCACCATAACTTAGAAAACTTTTCAATTATCCCAAATTGAAAAGTTAGTTATGTAAGCATTAACTCCCTATTCATTTTTGTAATTACATTAGCTAAGAGTTGAAACAAAAGGCTTCTAGTGTTTGGGCCACAATTAAAGAATAAGCTGATGGATTAAAAATTCTGGCTTAAATCTGTCAGAGTAAGAGCCCAGAAAAAAAAACAAAACAAAAAACGAGGATTTGAGAGTTCACTGCTTTAATGGGATCACAAATAGATTGAGGTCTGTATGGTGACAGTATACACATTGTCATTGAGTGTGGCATGCCCTGGCTCCTGCCATGCCTGTGATCTGGAATGCATGGTCAAGTGTTCTAATGGGAATGTCACCAGAAAATCAAATGCTCAGTAAATTCACCACTTTCTCTGTTGCATTTATTTATTTATTTATTTATTTATTTAGTAGAGTTCTTGCAGATGTTTATGTCACTTTCTGAATTTATGGAGGATTTGGGGATAGAATGTCATGAGGTTTAGTATATTTGGTAAGGTCTTTATTCATTAAACTGAATGTGGTTTTAAAACTTGTTGGATTTCCTTATTTGTTGAATGTTTACAAGAATAGTCTTTTGGCTTTCAATCTTAATAAAATATATTTGTACCTTTTTTTTCTTAGAAATTACAGTGATTAAAAATATTCTGATGCCAGCCATTATTTTAGAGCTAAACCTTTGTGTACCCGCTAGTAGATACACATGTAAAATTGGATTGAATTTCCCTGGAGGTTTACCTTCAATAAATTTGTAACACTGAATTGGTTTTCTTTTGATTTCTTCCTTTGTCTTAGAATGTGAGTCTACCTTAATATTCCATTTCATCAGGGGCAGTGCTTGGTTGAATTTTTATTGATTATTCAATTAAATGATTTATTGGGAGGTTTGGTATCAGATCAGACTGGTTTTGAGTTCAAGTTCAGAAATTTGCCAGCTGAGTAGCCTCTAAAGCCTCATTAAACCTCAGGTTTTTTTTCATCCATAAAATGGAGATATTAATAGTAACTATCTCATTTGGCTGTCATGAGGATAAAATCAGAAAATATGAAGGCTTTTGAACTACGCCTTATGATGCTAAACCTAATGTCACAGCTTTCATATGCCTGGGTCAGAGGGTTTATGGAATATTTTATCCAGTTGAACTAAACAACTCTCATAACAGGACTATATGAATTGAAAAAATTTTTGCAAAGAAAACAAAAATAAAATATAGCACAATTATAGCGGGTACATAGTAAAAAAAAAAGAGAAGACCTGACATTTTATTCTCTGTCACCCATATTACAGAATAAAAACAGTAATAACCTATTGAATTTGACAAGAAATTGGCCAAACAAATTAGACAATATCAGGAGCTCTATTTTGATGTGTCATTTATCTTCTTTATCATTAGACGAAACTTAACCCTACGTTTATTTAGGTCTTGAGGTCGCAGCTGATAGTATGACGACATCGCAATTAGCATGCTTGGAAAGTAACTGTCCAGATTATGAAGACAAACCCCTACAACTTTCCCAGCTATTTTTAATAATAGCGAACTCAACATGGAACTTTATTATTTCCCAAAACTTGCTGAATGATTAGAAACCTCTTTTGAAGTTTTATTGTAATAATGGAAGAGTCTTATTTTTTGTTTTTTGTTTTAGTCTTGTGTTGTAGTGTTTGTGACAATGTATCAGCTGTGTCCAACCTCCAATCTCCAGAACCTGCTGGGCGTCATCTGGTTATATTTTGTTCCTGATATGTGCATGGCTGATGCTACTATCATTTCCCACTGGCTCTTATCTTTGAATATGGTCTTATTGTTTGGAATAGTGGTAGCAGTTTTACAACCAAGGGTCAATATGCACAGGGGTGAAAACATGATAGTCTGGAGATTGCAGAGCAGAAAGATGGAATAAGCTTGGTCCCTACTGACATTGCTGAGTAGCTGCAGCAGCCATGGACCACACCCCAGACTTCTTATGGCTTATTTGACTGGTACTGAAGACCACAAAGATAGATGTTTCTTTTAGTTAGCACTTGGTGTTTTTGTAATGAGAGTTCAATCATTCCTTTGCTGTTTATTTATGGCGCAACCTGTTTCCCAAAATACTTGAAATGTTTCCTCATTGCATTACATGAAAAAATAGATAAAATCAGTTATATAAAATTAAGTATTAACAAAGCTAAACTCTATTAGTTTCTCAGGTGTGCTGGTTTGAAGCAGTTTTGTACCTCAGGAAAGGCCGTGTTCTCTTAATCCATTCCTGTGGGTGCAGATCTGGTGTAGGTAGAACCTTCTGGTGAGGTTATTTCAATTGGGATGCGACCCACCCCATTCAAGGCAGGTCTTAGTCCTTTTACTGGAGTCCTTCATGAGAAAGCAAAAAAGAAAAAGTGGTGAGA
Organism: Tamandua tetradactyla; assembly: GCF_023851605.1. NCBI lineage: Eukaryota > Metazoa > Chordata > Mammalia > Pilosa > Myrmecophagidae > Tamandua > Tamandua tetradactyla. The sequence continues at coordinate 155,251,192 of NC_135331.1, forward strand.
GCTCAAAAAGAAGACACAGAGAAACAAGAAGGACCCACAGAAGCTGAGAGATGCAGGCACTGGAACCAGAAGCTGAAAGCAGTGAAACCTGGAACAAAGGACCAGCAAGCACCAGCCAAGTGCTTGCTATCTGACAGAGGAGCTCCAGATGCTGCAACATGTCTTGTGCTGATGACCAGCAAAGGTATCATCCTGTTGATGCCTTAACTGGGATATTTTCACGGCCTTACAACTGCAAATTTGTAGCTCATAAATCCCCATTGTAAAAGCCAACCGATTTCTGGTGTATTGCATTCCGGCAGCTTTAGCAAACTGAAACATCAGGGAAGCACATTTCCTAAGTAGATCTTGATCTACACATGCATAGGATAGGGTCTTCCCTAAACTTGGTACATGAATGGCAATTAATAATTCTATAGAGCTACTTGTTTGACCCAGCCTTCTGTAAAGTGAGGCAAGGGCATCAACATGCAAAAACATGCAGCTCAATCACATTAATTATGTTTGGGGTCAATTGAAGCCAGATATGATACTCCCTAGTGGGACATTCTGTTTCAAATCAGAATTGATAAGCTCTAAGGGAAAGGATGGCCTTTATTTATTTATTTGTTTATTTTGTCCCAAGTATCATAGTTTCCTAGGCTTAGTTTCAATGGTGTACGAAATCTGAGAGATCAACGCTCAACTCTCTGAAGGGAGCCCAGGGAGGTAATATTCTGTATTTCTAGTTGAAGGAAGATCTGTATGTCTAGGAAACAGTGAACTTGATTGTTCGTTTGGCACTGTGTAAGTAATATGTGAGATAGATGATGAAGACTCATTGCTTGGTATGAAGGCATCCCACTTTTCCTGAAGATGGCCCAGGGGCACATGTTTTTGTATGAGAGAGGTTGGGGTTCCTTGTAAACATGAACTAGGGATAAATAATCTCTAAAGTTCTACTCCATAGAAAATAGCCAAGATGATTTCAGCCTAGTAACATTCAAAGCAGGTATTACCAGTTACCCATGATATCTACAGAATAACACACACACACACACACACTTCAGTTATATTCTTGTATTTGTCTTATTTAGAACTGAGTGGAATCTACCTAAAAACATGAGGACCTGTAGAATAAACTCCTAGTAAATTTAGATATTCCCTGCTAGATATATAATAATTTGAACATTAACCTTTTAAAAGTGAAACTGTAATTTCTAACCTCTGGTTTATTAGAATTATATGTCACAATCAATTTATAGAAATCTTATTTTTGCATTTTCTTGGGGAAGGAGGAAAAAGCATTTTCTGTATGAAATACAAGAATAAAGAGTGCCTTCAGATATTTTTCAGAATGAGTGTCTGGACTGAGAGGAATAAATTTATATTTGTAGGCACTGCCTTAAGGCTAAGAAAGGGCAGGTATGGCAAGCCAGACATTTTATAGATTATGATTGAGTATAGTTTATTCTTGTCTGGGCCTATCTCCCCTTATATCATAAGCAAACTGAAACATCAGGGACGCACATTTCCTACGTAGGTCTTGATATACACATGCATAGGGTAAGGTCTTCCCTAAACTTGGTACATGAACTGTACCGAGTAATTTGGCACCAAGTAAATTATATCATAATTTAAATTAATAAAAAACAAAACTGTTAATAGGATATACATTTAGAGGACAAACTGAGAAGAGAGGTTTCAAAGCTGAAATTTACTAAATTAAGTTCCCTCCCTCAACCTTTTCTCTTTTTCAGAGATATTGGAAATGGTATATTGGTGCTTTAACAGGCTGATTAACTAGCTCATGCTTTAGCGTAAACACGCCCCTCAATTATTTAATTTCCCCTACTACATTCTATCGAAATAATTAAGTTAAAATATTAGCAGCTTTTTGCATTCTGCTTCACTTACTGCAGGTTTCTCCAAATAGCAAAATCCTCCTTTTCTTTCATGGGTCTGGATTATTTCCCAGAGCATCATCATTAGTTGCCTGTGTTTATCTTCTTTATCAAAACTTAGTCTCTGAAGTCATTTTGGAGAATTCTCCTTTTAGCTTAGCCCCCCACGAAATCTATTATTCCACAGCCAAGCGAGCATGCCACACTCCACGTCTGCCTCTGCTGCATAAGCACTTTGGATGCTGACAGATCAGAGAAGATGGGCCTGAATGCATAATTATTGTGACATGCAGATAATGTTGGTTGATAAAAGTAGGCACACACAATTAAGAGAACATGCTTGATCAAACTAGGCACTTTCCTAAGGACCTTGGTAGAACAACTAGTGAGGAGTTACAAGGATTCGTAAACTTCCCTTTGCCTTCACAATGTCACTGTCTCAAGACGGTTTTGGCAGTTGCTGTATATGATTGGTCTCATGCATAATAATTTTCTCCTTTCCCCCCACCCCATTCTAAAGCAGTTTTTGCCTTTTCAACTAGTTACTGTTACCACCATTTAATAAGAAGCCAAGAAAGGCTTTCTAATCGAAAACTTGCTTTTATCTTTCTTCATGAAAGAATTGAAATGGCTTCTTTCAGGTTGCTGTAGCCTCTGGGGAGATAAGGACCCTGCGGTTAACAGGATGAGAGATTTTTGTTTAGAAATTTTTATTTAGACAATGAAAAATGACCTCTGTAAACTCAAAGCTATCTTATTTTGGGGCTTTAGGCTTCTGGCAGATAAATCAATTGGGCCCTTGGGATGGCAAAGGAAAAACCTTTGCAGTAACTGTGTCAGGGCAACGCAGTAGATTTGTTGTGAGTATGCAGTTGTATTGAATGTAGAATGCACTTAAAAATAAATATCATTTTATTTTCTATTAAATATTCAGGATCTAGATTTTCCTTTTTTTCAGCTGTTGTAAAGAAATATTTCTTTTTATGATGCAAACTGGAGAAAGCTGATCTTTTTTTATGTATGAAATATGTGGCTATTGTTGGTATTTTGATTTTAACTTTTTAATTATTTACCTGTGCATTTTCTAATGCGACTGCTTTTAGATTTAAATGATCAAAGCTACATCCTCATATGAAAAACTGCTCTTTGATAGGTAAATAATTTCATTGTTACCTAAATAATACAATAGTAATTTGTCTAAAATATGCTTTTCCAGATTGCTGCAACATTTTTCACACCTGTTCATAAGCTCAAGGAGCTTTGCAGATCCTCACAGCATGAATTTGCACTGCATGTTCGCTCTCTAAAGGAGTGTTGCACTTTGCTATGTGCTTTTTTACCTATGTCATTTAGAGTGCAGATTCAGGGTGAGAAGTTATGCAGAATAATCTGTAAATTTCACAAAGAAACAAACCAAGAGACAGATGCTGAACCCACATGCATTTATGTGCAGTTGTTAGTGATGGGAGTGTTGATCAACATAGGAAAGAGGCATATTGCATGAGGTTACTTTTTTATATATAACACAGCAAACCTTCACACTTATTGTGAAGTGACACTGAGGTTGTGATGCAAACCAACAAAAGGTAAGAGACCAGAAATTAAAGTACGGGAAAATAGAGGTGCAAAGTGACTTAGCAAATATCACATGAGGAGTCACAGAAAAAACAATGTGAAAGACATGTGAGGGTGATCAGGGAAAATCAGGAAAAGCCTACTCCCCCTTCCTTTTTTTTAAAAAAAAATCTATTTAATTCTTTCTGACCACTTAAGGGAGCAGACAAGCCTCTTTCTCTTTTCTTTCCTTCCTCCCTCTCTCTCACCCACCCTCCCTCCCTCTCTCTGACTCTCTCTCTCTCCTTTCCCTTTTCCTTTTTCTTTAAACTAAAACTTGATTCGTGTTAGGCTCTGTTCAGAATTAAGGGCTGCTTTTAGTTTTCTGGCTGCCAAAGCAAATATAATGCCATGGGTTGGGTTAAACTATGAGAATTTATTGTTTCATGGTTTTGAGGCTAGAGGAAATCCAAAATCAAGGTATCATTTCTCCCAGAAGATTGGGGCTCTCTGGAGCTGGCTACCAGTGATTCTTGGTCCTTTTCTTTTTATCACATGGCCAGGTCTCTTTCCTGGCCTCTCTTTTGTCTTCCATATTCCTTTGACTTTAAGGTTCTGGATGCTCCCTCTTTTTTGACTTTCTCTCTCTCTCTGTCTTGAATTTCATTCTGCTTATAAAGGACCCCAGTAATAGGATTAAGACCCATCCTGATTAAGTGGGCCACACCTCAACTGAAGTAGCCTCATCAAAAGGCCCTACTTACAATGGGTTCATACCCACAGGAATGGATTACGTTTAAGAATCTGTTTTTTTGGGCTATATAGCTCCATACCACCACACCATGTTTTATTAATTTTGCAAGGTGTCTCTATCGAAAGCCTGCAATAAAACAAGTATATAAAAATATGAAATATGTTGCTCAAATATACGTGATTTTGCCACAGTGACTTTTGATGACGATCAAATACAGGTTTTCATTTTAGGAATTCTAGGATAAATAACTGATTTACATTTATCTTGGTTTCTGTGCTGGCTTGAAACTGTTATGTATCCCAGAAAAGCCATACTCTTTTTTAAAAACATTTTTTTAATTGTGAAATATAACATAAATACAAAAAGGCAATAAATTTCAAAGTACATTTTAGCAAGTAGTTATAGAACAGATTTTAACATTTGATACGGGTTGCAGTTCCACAATTTCAGGTTTTACTTTCTGGCTGCTCTAAAACACTGAAGACTAAAAGAAATATCAGTATAATGATTCAGTAGTCCTACTCATTTGTTAAATCCTCACTTCTCTGTTATTACTCCTCCTTCTCCCAATCTTTAGGAATATTTGGGTTATGCACATTCTAACTTTTTCATGTTAGAAAGGTGTGTCAACAGTATGGAATAGGGGGATGGAGCTGGCTGATATTCTTGGAGACTGGCATCTCTGGGTTTCAGGACTTATCCGGCCTAGGAACCTTCTGAAGGTTTTAGGTTTCTGAAAAGTAAACTTAGTGCATGAAACTTTTGTAGGCTTTCAAATAGAGCCCTGGATATTCTTTAAGTTTAACAGGAATGATCTTGGTTGGGGTTAGGCAAACTGTGGCAATTAGCAATATCTAGCTGAAGCTTGCATAAGAGTAGTCTCTAGAATAGCCTCTTGACTCTGTTGAACTCTCCAAGTGACTGATACTTTATTTTGTTACATTTGTTTTCCACCTTTTGGTAAGGAAGTCATTATCGATCCTACGGCCAGGCTCATCCCTGAGAGCTATGTCCTATGTTGTCAGGGAGACTCACACATCCATTTTCTTTTAATCTAATATCATGGGTGCAGATTCATTGTGGGTGGGATCTTTAGATTAGGTTGTTTCCATACAGATGTTTTGACTACATTATTTCCAATCCCCGTCCATTCAAAGTGGGTCTTAATTAGTTTACTAAAGTCCTTAAAAGAGCTCACGGAAAGAGAGAGCACAGAGCCAACACACAGGGCAGAAAGACACAGAGAGAGACTTCTAAAGATGCAGAAGGAGCCAAGACAGCTGCTTGAACCCAGAAACCAGGACAGAGGGCAGCAGACATTACCATGTGCCTTCCCATGTGACAGTGAGAACCTGGACTCGATCAGCCTTTCTTGAGAGAAGGTATCCTCTTGTCAGTGTCTTAATTTGGACATTTCATGGCTTTAGAATTGAAACATGTAACTTAATAAATCCCCTTTATAAAAGCCAATCAATTTCTGGTAACTTGCATTCCAGCAGCTTTAGCAAACTGAAACTGTTTCCCTTTCCAAAAACTTGGCATACCTCCCATCTCAAAGTAGTGTTATAAGGAATTAATGATTAATACTGATAACAATAGTAGCTAATGATTTTTGAGCACTTTTCTATGCCAGGCACTATTTACATATATTCAGTCATTTTTCCGCACAACAATCTTATGGGCTATACATTACTATAATCATCCCAGTTTCACAAATGGGGAAATGGAGGCATAAAGAGGTTAAGTCATCTGCTAGTAAGTGGCAGAGCTGCCATTCAAGCCAAGAAATTTATGTTCTTGACTACTATACTAAACTCCTTCGTGTCTAAGGGGCAATATGCATTCAATAACTCTAGGTGTCTTGTTTTTCCCTTTCTTGAATCTATCACTAAAATATCTGCTATCACTGCATGTGATTTGGATATAGAGTATTCAGGTTATTAAAGAAATATATGTATATATCTAAGTAGATATAAACTAATTTAGTTTTAGACTAGAGTATGCTTGCTTATTATACCCATTTCTTTTAAATAACATATTACATCATAGTATTTGGTTCAATAAATCATGAATATTTAGGGACTATATCTCTAATACCACATTAGCTACTGTTGATGCAGAGTTAAGTTTATAAATTGCAAGGTCTTTACCCATGACATTTTAAAAAACAAGGCAAGAATAAGTTACTTGAAACCAGTGGAAAATAATTTAGACCGTTATTTTCAATTGTTGACTTAAACAAAATCACTATTGGACTGTATAATATATATGCTAAAACCATCAGACTGAAAGATATTAAATGTGGTTCAAATTGCTAATAACTGCTTCATGGAAAAGACTTTGAATTTCAGTTCACTATACCCTGTCAGAAAATTGAGTTCACTGTGTACCTAAGAAATAACATAAATGATCAATTATATTTAAAACCTATTCATGGGATCCATGCTTTTAAAGCCTAATTCATCTCCATGTCAGATTTCCTGCAGGGGTCTCAACTTTCTGAAAAATAGTTGTGAATCCAGAGATGGGCTTCCCAAAGCTACAAAACAGTTGCAAAGCCTATTTACTGAAGTCCTAGCATGTTACTATAAGGACTTGTTACCTTCACTCAGGACTTATTATGCTTCATTATCTCCCTTGCAAGCTGACTGCAGATCCAAAATATTTAGTGAGACATGAAAAAAGAAGACTCTATTAGGAATGCATAGATGGTACTACAGACTCCTATGCACCACACCAAAAATACTTAGCTTAGTGTCTCCTACAATGGTTGGTGTTCTATACATATGCACTAAGTAAAGTCTCAGTAGGGAAAGAGGAGTTGAACTGCAAAAGAAAGTAGAGAAAATGCAAGAATCTATAATTGTTTAAAATAGAAGCCACTGTGACATTTAAAAAGTTTTATATGTAAATACTTTACAATATTTCAAGTTTATAATTATGGCCCTTCCTTATCAAGTAAGGTTAATTCATGCTCTAAATCTTGTGTTTAAAGCAGCAGAGTAGAGAATGAAAATATTTTCATCAAAAATATTAAAATAGAATTTCACACGAATTAAAAATCCAACAAAGCAATTAAAATCAAAAAGTAAAAGTGAACATCAAAATAAATATTAACAAAATAAACATTAACCAGGCGCTGAAAAAACAAATAATCCTTACTCTAAGGTATATGAGCATGTCAGTCAGGGTCCCAACCAAAAACAGCTGGCAGATCCCAATTAGGATAAGTTGAGAATTGTTGTTGGCAAAGGAAAGATTTACAAAGGTGTGAATGGAATGAAGGGGGAACCCGAAAGATGGAGTTGGTAAAAACAGAGCTGTTACCATTTCATTCCTAATGGAAGGAGGAGAGGGAAAAAAAGGTTGTCTTGAGAAGAGTGGGTGCAGAATACAGCCAGTCCAGGGGAAACTACAAGGAAGGAACCAAGACAAAAAATCCTGACATCTCTCTCCCTTTTATCCTCCACTCTCTACATTGGCTGAATCCAATTGGAATTTGGAAGACAAGGAAGCTTGTTGATGGTTTCCATGTGGCTCAGCCTCTCAGGGCAGATGGCTGCTTGTGACTCTGGAGTGGGAAATGAAAGATATCTGACATTTTGAGCAAAAGTGAAGTAACATCTCAAAGCCCAAAGCTCTCAGCAATCAGGAGTCCATTAAAAGTGTGGGTGAAACTTACATAGCAATGGGGAAAATGAAAACTATGAAAAATGATTTAAACTTTGGGAAATAAATATCCCGCAAAACACTTGAAGAAAATATGGAATTCTCCAAGCAAGGATGGAGAGACAAATTTATAAGTGTGTGTGTGTGTTCCTGTGTGCAGTGAGAGGGAGCAGAGAAGGGAAAAAAACTATCGGATAGAGGATATTGATTTGGAAACAAATTTCCCGTTAAAGTTTTCACTCCTTGAGAGCAGATATCCTGTCATGTTCTATTTTATAATCATTGTCTGAACTCAGAGCCTGAGTTAAGGTGAAGCAAGTATTTAGAAAATTTAGGGGAACAACAAAGTACAGTTATTAAGATAAATAATATTTGAGTACTATATTAAAAAATAAAACAATAATAGAAAAAATCCATGATGAACAAAATATTATATTTTTAAATAAAAATGGCTTCTTTTTTGTTTTATGACCACCTTGCTTTATTGTGCAATAAAAATCATTGTTTCCAATCAGACCGTGGTTCTGACCCCAGCTGAGTTTTGGGTCCCCCACTGGGTAAGTTTATAAGGATTGAAAATGGCATACAGACAGATTGGGGGCTAGGTGGATTTATCTATGGTCAAGATTGTTAAATGTAGATTTTTTAATTAACCTTTTCCACTGCGTTCAAAATCTGGGAAGATTTTTTTGATCAGTGTTTATAGGGATGCACATCTTTCCCTTTTGTCTCAGGTTCCAGTATGGCTCAGAATGACACTGCTGATAACTGATGTTTATTGAATGAAAGGATGATTAAATGAATTAATGTGGACATTTTCTTCTCCAAATATGTGTTACTAAGATTTGGTGCCCCTTCCAGGTCATATTTTATTCTTCTTTCTGCAACATTTATGGCCTTTCTATCTCTGTACATTCTTTCTGAAAGTCCCAAGGGCAGTTTTTAGGGCATGATTAGGGATATATGGATGCTCGAAAAGGTTATTGTAAAATCTCATGAATAATCCACTACATAAGAAGTTTGTAACAGTCTGGCTAAAGTTACCAGAGTTATTTTTTCCATTTCTCTTACTACTCACAGACCTAGAAGTGTCCTCAATTTCTTCTCAATACCATTTTAACCATGCTTTCACACTCACTTTTGCTAAGCATCTCTAAATAATCAAATATCAGTATTTGTTATTTGCAGAACAATATAGTTTTCAACATTACTAACTTGCCATCTTTTCTTTTCCTAATTGTAACTTCCCTTTATTCTCGTTTGTTTTCATTTTTAAGCTGTCTTGTTTGGAACTATGTGTATCTTAAAACTATGTATATTTTAAAACTCTTTGCAATACCTAACATATAAGGACTCAAAATATTAATTAATGATAAACATTATGAGTCATTATCTGGAATTGCTTTGCTCACATTATCCTTCCTTAAAAACCCACTGGAATAATATTGATTTTTTAAAACATGCATAATTTCTTATCCTTGCAAGCCTTTTCTTTTATCTCTATTTAAATTTTAGTGTCTCCCATTATATTTTGTTAGGCATAGTGATGTGAAGAGAGAGAAAAGACACATTGGAACTCTATTGCATTATTTATCTTTTATGTAACCAGCATCTGAGCAAAATAAAGGTGATATATTTGATATAGGAAACTTTTACATAAGAACCAGATCATCGAAATGCATGTGGTCAAGATGCAGTTTAGAGATGTTTTGGAAAGATTATGTGGAATGTTGATTTTGTAAGCAAATATAAGGAGCAGCGTCTTTCATGAGTCTTATATATTATTTATGATTCCTTTTAGAAAATATTTTTCATGAGAATATTTATTTGATTTTCAAATTGTCCATTTGTGGAGACCAGTTCACCTGCTGGTCCATATCCACATAACTCATGCTTTACCATCATAGACTGATATGACACAGTGTAATAGAAAATGATGCATCGCCTGAATTTAAAGGAACATGGACTATTTCTGGATCTGCCATGCAGCATGAGATCTGTATCACATTTGAAACAAAGCTAACCAAGCAGACAGAGCAGAAAGATATCTATAGTATCCATTAATCAGGGTAGAGTATGTATTTTTTCAGCATCTAACTCTATTTGCTTGGCATATTTCAAGCCTGAAACACAGAACAAAAAATAGCCTTATTGACCGTTCACATTGCTTCTTACATGATTGTCCTTAGAGAATCACCCCCCTCCAAAAGCCAAAGCAAATTCAATTTGGTTGAAAATTGTTAAATATGTGGTGTTACATATATCCCTTTTTTCCATCTTTTCTCACTGGGGTGCCATTAGATGTTCTGCAATGAATGCACTTTGATCTATATATAAATGGATGACTATTTGCACAGAGCTAAGCTACTATCTGCCATTTAAAGCCAATTAAATTCCAAAATAATTTAAAAACATACTGCATATAAGAAATGCAAGCAACAGATTACTTCGGATTTGAACTGGGGAGCATAAACAAGGGAATAGAATTTATTAAAAGATACAAATTCACTCTTACAGACAACCTTCCGTCTGGGCAAGACTTCAGAAACTTTTTGAGACAGAATTGTCACATATGCTTGAGAGAAGGCAACTTACATCTCTCTCTGCTCTATGAAGTATATAAGCATCCTCAAATTCTTTTTACATAAGGCTCTGTTTCTTAAGGATCTAAAATTCTTGATGGTATGTCGCTGCTTCCCCCTCCCTCCCACTGAAATTACTTAGTCTCCCAGGTACAATGAGGTCACAAGTACCAAGAATCAGACCGGCACATATATTGCCCCATGTCACCCCCTATAATGGAAGTAAGAAGTGAAATATTTCTAACTTATTGGAATTAGACATCCTTGGTGCAAATGCCACCCTCACAGAGAATTGCAGTAATGATTTTCTCTGTTTCTTGATTTCTCTTTCTTTTGTATCATCCACAAGCATGCTTTCTGCCTTCCCTCATAGCCACACGTCCATTCTCTAAGATCATTATTCCTAGGCCTTCTGAGTAATTGACAAAATTACTTACCAAGGGTCCTTAAATGATTTCAGTTACAAAGTACATAAAGCTAATTCTCAACACTTTATTTCTAACCCTGATATCTTTCTAGTCAAACCTTCACAGCCACACTGATGTCATGTGCCCTTGGAAATTAGGCACATGTGCTATGTCATCTGTACATCTTCCACCCTGAAACAATCATCCATTCATAGTGTTTTTAACCTCATATACCATTTTCCAACTTGCTAAGTTCTCCAACAGGACCAAAGATGCAGAAGTAGTGTGCTGGTTTGAAAGGAAGTATGCCCCCTAGAAAAGCCATGTTTTAATCAAAATTCCATTTCATAAAGGTAGGATGCTCCCTACTTAGTACTGTATGTTTGAAACTGTAATCAGATCATCTCCCTGGATGATGTGGTTTAGTCAAGAGTGGTTGTTAAACTGGATTAGGTGATGATATGTCTCCACCCATTTGGGTGGGTCTTGATTGGTTTACTAGAGTCCTATAAAAGAGGAAACATTTGGAGAATGGGAGATTCTGAGAGAGCAGAGAATGCTGCAGCACCATGAAGCAGAGAATCCACTAGCCAGTGCTTTGGAGATGAAGAAGGAAAACGCCTCCTGGGGAGCTTCATGAAACTGGAAAGAGAAAGCTAGCAGATGATGCCGTGTTCACCATGTGCCCTTCCAGCCTAGAGAGAAGCCCTGACTGTGTTCACCATGTGCCTTCTCACTTGAGAGAGAAACCCTGAACTCCATCGGCCTTCTTGAACCAAGGTACCTTTCCCTGGATGCCTTCAATTGGACATTTCTGTAGACTTGTAATTGGGACATTTTCTCAGCCTATAAACTAGCAACTCATTAAATTCCCCTTTTTAAAAGCCATTCTGTTTTTGGTATATTGCATTCTGGCAGCTAGCAAACTAGAACAAGTAGGAAAGAGGAAAATACGCTTGGACAATAATATTCAGTAGTTAGTTGCTATGTTTGCTCGGTATTATCCCTCAATCAGCCCAGAAATAACACTCAGCAACTTTCCTCACAATGTTTCTATTTTCAATTTCATAACACACTGAGCCCGTTTTAAGTTTCAGTACTTCCCATCCAGTCTTCCCCTTTATACTCTCCCCGTATAATCTATTTTAGGTGCAAAGGCCAAAACTAAGTCTTACACATCTACGATGTTTGCTTTTCCTTATTACATCAGAATGACACACTTCGATCTTCTTCTTTACTGTCCTTTTTATTTCACCAATGATATTTTCCTTAGGACACTGTGTGAACAGTTCATTAAATTCAAAGTAAATTTGTGATTTGCTCCTCGAGGAAAGGAAAAATTTTCTCCTTTCTTCCTATTCCTCCTTCTTTCCCTTCCCTTCCTTCCCCCACCCCCACCGTTTATTATGTCTCTTCTTTCGGTGTCTTTACTTTCATTTATTAAATACTTACTGAGCACTTACTATATCTAGATATCTTGGTGGCTGGAAGATAATCAGACCTAATACCACTTCAAGACTGGAAACTCAGTAATGCAGCATGACTTTAATCTTCACAACATACTTGTAAAGGAAATGTTATTATCTAAATTTCCTAAAGGAGGAAACTGAGATTGAGAAAGGCTACATAATACACAGTGGTCACAGTACTAATAGAGTAGATCTGGAATTCCAATCTAAATCTTTTCAACTCTAGATACCATGCTTTACCCACTAATCTCCTGGAAATCTATACCAAGATGTAGCAAACTGAATCAAAGGTACTAAAACAAAAGCAGTGTGCCAAGAGGGCAAAGAGTACTCAGTGGGCTTTGATGAAATAAGGCTAAAGGAATAAGAAGGGATTTGGGGAAATCAGACTTTATATACTATACTAACCAGGTAGGGGTTTTGTTTGTTTTTTCTCTATCACTCAGGTAAATTTTTAATCCTGTGAGCATCTACAAATCATGGAAGCGATTTAACCAGATTTAACCAAGAGGCAGGATGAGAACTAGACATGGAAATATGGGTCTGGGGCCAGGGTGAATGTCAGTAGGCTAGTAGTGCAGCCAAGCAGTGAACTAAGAGTTTCTGTGGATGGAGATATGTGAATAGATTCAAGAAATATTTAGAGTATAAAATGAAAGGATTCTCAGATGAATTTGATAATGGATTCAAAGGACAGGAAAGTATCTAGGGTGACTCCGAGTGTTGTGCCTTCCACACTAGGTGGGAACAACGTTTGGGTTGAAAAGAAGACTACCCTTGGTCTAGGATGGGGTGAAGAGGTGAAATGTTAATCGAATACATGGTATGTGCGAGACCGAAGAAAAGAAGAAGTAAGAGTTTAGGACCAGATCGTGAAGAGCTACAACACCAACAGCTGGATAGAGGAGGAGGATGCAGGAAAGCAGGCAATTAAAATCAGAAAATATGTCAAGGAAACCAAAGAAAGTGGAAGATGATGTCAAATGATATTGAAACTAACACAGATTTAATAACTGGAAATCATTGCTGACCTTGGAAGAGATGTTTGACTGGAATAAAAAGTTCCAGAAGTCAATTGGGAAGGAAGAAGTTCAGAAGTGGAAATTGAAAGAGCAAGGACTATGTCTATGAAGAGGGGCTGATCAGGAAAGCTTTCAGAAATGATAGTTATTTTTCACCTTAACTTTTCAATCTTCTTGAAAAAGAATCCCATGCTTAAAATAATTTGAATATGTAGAGCTCTTAACATAATAACATTTGTATTTTGTATTTAACTACTCTCATATTTTTTTGCTGGTATAATCCATCTTTACCGCTTGATTTTAAGTTTCTTAAAAGGACAGAATCGTGTGTCTAATTATTCTATATCCATTTACAATCTTCTTTCCAATCCAATTTATATACATGTATTGACTAAATTAGTCACTATTTATTGTAGCTATACTATGTACAAAGCAGTTATTATTCTGGGAACATAAGTTCCTTATCAGAATTTTGTTTAATTTTGTGTTTTCATTCAAATGATAACTTTAAAATAGCAATATACTCATTAGATTATCTAATTGGACACCAAATTCTGCCATGAAATTTTAGCACCCAGATTTGCATTTGGAATTTGCATTTCATTTTTGTTAAATGCAGTCATAATCTGCTATATGATCAGATTCTATAGTAATGCAAATGGAGCAAGTTGGGGGAAATTGAATCCATATATGCTCAAGAAGTGCAAATCTGCTAGATCAGGAAAGGTGATTTTGTGGCAATAGAGTTACATTAAGTTAATAACAGATACTGTAAATGGAGCCATTTATATATGTATTAAGTTTTAAGAAGTAATATCAAATAAAGTAATGCATACACAAAAAGATCGTTTCCTGTTCTAATGTCTAGCAATAACTAACTTTGATACAAACTTAATGCAGTGTTAAATAATGGTGATGTGAACATTCTATCCAAGAGAACAATACAGGTTTAAAGAGTCACCAAGAAATACCTTATTAAAATTGACATAATTATTGTTAAGTATGAGATTTGATTCTCTTAAACTGGTAAAACACTGAAGTCACTAATAAATCTCACTTTGTACAATATATTTATTTGAACAGGAATTTCTACATTGAACATATTAAATTCAAAATACAAAGTCTAATCATATGTAGAACTGTTGTCAGTGACTACCTCTGTACAATTAAACTTAGCATCAGTTTTCAGCTTTTGCTAAATTTTTTTTTAAATAACATTAATTTGAAGGCTTTTCCTAATTTTGTTTGCTTTCAATTTATATTTTATTTTGATATTTTATTATCACAAATGTATTAAAATTACATTATAATAAATACATGTAAGACAATCTTAAGAAAATACAATATCTACTTAGGTGGTTTTGAGGAGAAGACAAGCTGAGCAAAATTATTTGGAATTGTAGTTAGGATGATGAGGATTGCAGTTCAGCTAGAGACTGCAAAGTGATCAGAGGAGATACAATTGCAAAATAGTCTGAGGCCAGTGTATAGATTAAATGCTTTTAATGCCAGGCAAAGCCATTGAATAATATCACTTTTTACTCATCAGATAAAACTTCATGATGCTTTTCTGGAAGTACACGTAAGATATCTTTTCTTGAAAAGCTATTCAAGATAAATTTTCAGGGAAAACTTATGGGAAATTAAGAAAAAATAAATCATTTTAAATACAACTTTATTAAAATTCCATTGGACTTTAGTGTTTTTAGTAAAATTATATTCATTAGGATTATTAATCTCTATTTTCCCCCATTTTTGTGGCCCTTTCCTTAATTCCTGCATGGAATTAAGTAAAATAAAGCTTATATAATTGACTGACTTATTTCTTCCCTTCTCTTTTAGCTTTCCTTTCTCTTTTGTCTTTTTCTTTTCTAGTGTAAAGATTTTTTTAAAATTATAGTTAAAACTTCTTCAGTTCTTTCCTCTTTCTGAAGTTTACTAAATATGAATTCCCTAAATGTGTAAGGTTACTCTTATAAAGGTTTTGCGCCTTAGGGATGGAATAAAAAAATATAATTGAGAAGAAATTTTTTCTTCATTAGAGAACCAATATCTGACCTAATGTTTATCATTGTTTATGTTTATGTCTTTTTTGCATATTTAAATTGCTGACATGTATAAAACGACAAGTAAAAATGCATACATAATTTTAAGTGAAGTAGACATAGCTTAACATTTTAATTTTATTTCAGAATTTAATATATTTATTTATACCCTTCATGCCGTATTTTTGACAAATACTAGTTCTATTCTGAATTTCATAGAGTTCTAAAAGGAAATGCTGATAAAAGACCTCATTTTTTACTTTAATATTCTCCCACAGAAGTCATCCTATGCTACAGAACAGGCTTGAAAACAACAACCTGTTAAAATTTTAAACATAGCCTCCTTCCAGCAATAAGAATTTCTTCAGATGTAGAACCTTTTCCAAACATATTAATATTTTCAAAAAGATGATAACTCTACCAGGGATTAGACTTTGTCTCCAGGGTTAAATCCATAATTTGGTAAATAACTTCAACAGAGGACTTCCTCTCTCCCTGAACAGGAAACTTTCTCATCAGGGAATCCCACAAATATTCATTTCTTCAAAGACAGGGCCATTAAAACATGTGAAAGTCTTTAAAGTGGGAAATATGGCACCCCTTAGCAAAAAGAAGTCTTTTAAAGTAGTAGCCCCAAAGCATTATGAAGGTGCCAAAGGAAGACTCCCAAAGCTCTACAAAATACTGCTTCCAATAAGCAATCCTCCAACTCTCATTTTCAAATGTTATGCAGATGATACTATAATCGACTTTTGAAATGTTCCCATTTGACTTAATTTTAACCGATAAGTAAAATGCAGTAAGATCTAGTTATGAATAAAACAATCTTAATATCGAAGCTAAGTATCTATATTGCTTTAACTTTGCAACAGAATTTTGGGGAAATGACATATAAGTGGTGAACTCACTACAACTGGATTGTGTAAGGGCAGTTTTATCCCTCAGGTAATGTTATCTGTGATCTAGGGGAAGAGTCTACAAATCAGGAGAAGAGATTTTTGATGATGAGAAAATCACCTTGTTTGCTGTGCTTTCATCTTTAGGAAAAAAAAAGATTTATTTGCTTCATCTACATGATAAAGATGTGAGAGAAAGTTTGTATTAGAGACTAAGTTCTGTGCAGAGTAATGAATGCTAAGTCATCATCATATCATCATTATCAATTATGTGATTGCCACTATTTTCCACTCCAGAAATTTGTGAGTGAAGAGTATTTTTTTTTGTCTAAATTTGAAATTTGTTTGGGTTGTGAGAGTTTTAGATGTAAACTAGGGTTATGATTGCAAATAAATTGACTGTCTAAGAAAAGCTACTGAATTGCATGGATAGTAGAGTACATAAATTTCTTAGTAACAGTTCATTCTCAATTTTCTTTTCTAACAATTGTCTGTACACTTAGTATATGATACTTTTATTATAATACAAAATATCATTTTAATCCTATTTTTGTTATTATATAAAAAGATATGGAAAGCTGATTCAAAATATATTGAACTTGTAGCTAGGGGATCAGAAACGGGAAATGGGTTAGGCTAATCCTCTTCTCTCACCCTCAATCATTAATTTCCCAAGTTGGTGATGCCATTCTACATTTCAAAGATTATGAAAATCAAGTGATTTTGTTTTTGTTTTTGTTTGCGTGGAAGATGTGAATATATGACAGACTAGAACTCTGTATAATATATAATGGAGGTTTATATCATTGATTCAAATGTACATATGGTTAGAAGATAACAGGCACAGAATAGATTCAAATCACAAGATCGAAATTATAGTTTTAAAGGTTTTGGGTAAATTGATATTACATTTTGACAGCCTCTTACTCTATCTTTTTCATAATCAGCTGAAGCAACTTTGCAAATCTCTGTAGTTTCATATATCAGGGCATCCTTCTCTCTAGCAACAAAACTCAATTAAACGTTATCTACTTTTTTTAGCTCTGTAACATTGAGCAACCTGAATTTTGAATTTAACACCTTTCTGTCTTGAACTCTGAGCCTTGTCCTGGATCTTGCTAAGCCAGTGACCCCTTCCTTGATTTTCAGGTGCTCTGATGTTTGGGTTTCAACAGACCTTATCCCTTCACTTGATCAGTTTTGATCCAAAGCAAATGACCTGACAGCTGCCTTCATAACTTCTCCACCTTCCCTCCACCTTCCATCATTATTTCCTCAAATTCTGGAGCAGGGTTGAATTTAGAAGTCAAAAAGGCATTCTTGTTTCTCAAGATCATCAGAAGTCTTATTAAATTATTCTATTTTGAATTATAATCTGCATCGTTTAGGGTGGAGAGGTGTAGTACTGGGTCTTTATGGTAAGATTGCAGCGCTTTGTATCCACCTGTATTTTGAGCAGTTTGCTTAAACTTCGAAAGTCTTGGCTGTTTGAACTATAACATGGGAATAATGATGCTATAACTTGCAAATAACAGCTACCCCTGCAGCTATTAGGAGGATTAAGAGAAATAAGAGGACAATGACTAGCAGCTATTAAGAGTTCAGTAGATTCTGAAAGGCAGATGCCAAATTGAGATGGAAAATGCCTGTGAGGATACATGGGAAGGAAGCCAGAGGAGGATGCAAGAGCTCTCAGAGTACGATGCAGGTCTGAGTCTGGTGTAGGAAAAAGGGAGGAAGAAAGGAAGAGAGGGAAGATATACAACAGGGAAGGAGGGGAGGAGGGAAGAAAAGTAGTTCTTAAAATATAGTATGGTTGAAGAACATTTTGGCAAGCCTGAATAGGAGTCGTCAAGACAAAGTCAGCCATCAGTTGAGCTTCTCATTTTTCTAGAATAGGCCTGCCTTAGTATCTCGTCACATCAGTCATTGGAAGGAAGCAGCATGTGGAAAGTGTAGCCTCAGCGCAAGGGCTGTGATGGAAGTGAGGTCAAAGAATAATTGGGTTTAGTCTCAGTTATAAGAGCTATGAGAGGCATGCTTATATGCCATCACAATAGATGAGAGCTATTATTAGTATTAAAGGAACTTCTGGGGCCAAGAAATGAAAGAAAAACCAAAAAGAAAACCGAAATATTTAAGCATCTTTGTTGTTCCAGGTATTTTCTGGGTGTTTTCACCTTTCCTCTCTCTTTTATATTTCACAGCATTCTTAAGAAATAAATATCGCTATCCTTATATTAAATAGATAATAAAGGAGATGTAAATGTCTGACATTATCTTAATTTGGGGCAGATACTTGAATAATAAATGCTACCATATTAAACTAAATTGTTGAACAGATGCTTTGAGTTACGGAAAATATGTTTTTGGCTGAAGAATAAGACAGAAGCAGAATGAAGAATTGAGGTGATCCTCTTCTTTTCACTTTAAAAAAAGTGGCAGCAAGCATTCTGATTTTTATGAGTTGGGAGAAAATAACAGTTACAGCACACAGAATAATTAACCATAGAGATTTCTTTCTACTTTGCAAGCTTTCCATCATTGGTTTAATTGCAATGTCAAAAACCAAATGCTTTTGAACTTCAATTTTCTTAGTCCAAATAAGAGGAATATGGTGTCCTTTTGTGGTCATAGTCAGGTCACAGAATTTACACCGACAAATTTCTTCTGTTGTTGAGTCTTTCTGGCTTAATGGAAGATCTGAGCTAAGTACATGAGATGATATGAGCCCCATAGAGATAAAATAACCAGACTGAGAGTCCTGATTTTCTGTTTGAAAGAAATTGCCCACCGTTAAAATGAGATCTCTCCCACTTTTAGGACCAATGCTCAGCTAATCAAGACTTAGGACCATGTGCTGACCCAGCAGTTCTCAAAGTTTCTGGTTTCATGACATTTGTTTTTGTGAGTTATATCTGTCACTATTTACCAAACTCTAAATTAAAACTGAGAAAAATTTTTAAAAATATTTTTAAACAATTCATTTAAAAATAACAATATTAAATCTGTTACATGCTAACATAACATTTTTTTATAAAAAATAACTCTTTTCCCAAATGAACACATTTAGTGAGAATGACATTGTTTTACATTTTTGCAAATCTTTTAAATGCCTAAATTAATAGTCAGAAGTCATCTATGTCTGCACCTCCATTTCATATGCTGCCACAGGTTGATGTAGTTGAAATACATGAAGAAAATCTGAACTCAAGTAGGTATGTAGTTTCCATGGCAGATAATTGTAAACGATCTTTGAAACTATACCAAAACTCAACAAGAAGTTGCAATGTGAAATCTGATATCACAACAATAAACTTTTTATACTTTGTTACCTTAAAATTCATTTATGTATTATATGCTTTGAATTGATTTGTAACATTGTACATTGGCCATTTGGAGAATACTCATTCCCTGAGTTATGCAGATCTTTCAAATATCAAACTATTACATTTGTTAAAATAAACACCAATTTCATCAGACAAATCTTAAGTATTGTTAAGCTCAAATTTTATCATTAGTCACAAATATTGTATTATTTTCTTCATGTCACAAATTTCTTTCAATCATTTTCAATAAAATATCTGCCACATACCCAAGTCTGAATAACCATAGTTTTTAAGTAATTCTTTCAAATAAAAAGATGTCCCATGAAAAGAGTGATTAGGTTGGCATGTGATTCAATTGCACAAGTGCTTGTCCTTCAGACAACCATCATACTTCAGCATACAGCAGAAGTGCTTTTGGCACCCTTGCCATTTCATCACATGGAATTCTGAAAAGATGTGGACTCAAGATTCAAGATTTAATAAAGTTAAAAATATTTACTGCTTCACCAAGAACACTTTTGATTAATTTAATTAATAGTCCATTATATATATATATATATATATATTCTCTGTAGCTCTATGGTGGTGAGGAATAAAATGACTAGAATAGTTTGAAGCTACTGCCTTTGCACCATCTGTGCAAATGTTAACACAGTGAAAAAAGCAAATAGTGTCTTAATATTATTATGAAAACAATTCTGACCTCCCGGACACTCTGAAAATGTCTCGGGGTTCCCCAGAGGTCCATTGACCACCCTTTGTGAGTTTCTTCTCAAGACTGTATTTAAGAACCCATGATATATTTTGGAGTTAGACTGTCCACTAGAATATTTACTCCATGAAGGCAGCATCTTTGTTGTGTTTATTTATGTATCCCCAGTACTTAGAACAGTCCTTAGCACATGATGTAAGTACTCAAATAGTATCTGTTGAATCAAAGAAAGAAAGAATGAATGAATGAATACATGAATGAATACATGAATTCTGGCTCCTCTCCTCTCCTGCCCCTGCCAGCCAGCCTATATGCTGACATGCTCTGTAATTTAATTTTCTCATCAGTAAAATGGCAATGATATCAGTGCCTTACTTATAGGTTGGTTTTAAGAATGAAATGTAATAACACATTAAAATGCTTCACAGAATGACTAACACATAGTAGTTGCATTCCATTATTAAAAAAATATATTAAGGATCCATTGTTGTCTCAGAGAACAGTTAGGTTGTGTTGCCTATAATAATGTTTTAATCAAAAGAGAAGAGTATCGCATATAAATTTAGAAGTGGGGTGGAGAGGGCAGTTCCAGGATTGGATGGTAGTTCCAGAACAGCTTCAGACACCCAGGCTTCTATTTCTCTGCTCCAGTATCTTAACTACATAATTTCCATCTTAGTTTCACCTCCTGGTCCAATAAAGCTACTGAAACTCCAGATATTTCTGCATTAAAGAACAGAAAAAAAGAAGATAAGATTTTTTTTCAAGTGTGTCCCCGGTTGAGTCAGCTCTCTTTAATCAGCTTTCTCAGAAGTCCCATGCCCAAATTCTGCATCTCACTGGCAGCTACATAGTCACATAAAAGGAAGGCAAAGAAATCAGCTCTTTATTCTGTGTATCAATATGCCTAGCTAAAAATTAGGGTTGCTGTGCTAAGGAGGAAGAGGAAAACTGATTGCTTTTGCTAGAACAGTGAAATAGGCACGATGAAAATATAAATTAGGTATAAATGCCTGCCCTATTGTGCAGAAATCTAGCTGATAGGGATGTTGCTTGCTTCTGCGTGGAGATAACAACTGATTGACCTAGCACTGAACTCAGCACCTCACCCTTGGCCTTTATTCTCACTAAAGGGCAGAAATTGTGCATCAGACTGTATCTAGCCCTCTCTGCTCTCCCCAGGATCAAGCAGTGGAAATTTATATGTACAGTGCATCAGATGTGATTCAGCTTCACTGATGACTAACCGTTTTAGGCTGAACTGAGAGTGCTACAGCCCCCCTAAGTTTCCTGAATCTTATCCCAATTATATTTCATTTAATAACACTCAGTGAAATATCTGGTGGCAGGGGAAATGAAACGACATGCTTTTATGGGATCATTCATCAAGAACTAATTGAAGCTTTCATACAGTTTAGTGCTGATAAAACAGGGTAACAATAAACAATAACAAAATTCACTGGAGAAGGATTTGTTTTGCCGTTAGGAAAATGGTTCTGTTTCATCCTGGGATTCCTGGTTAAAAGAGTCTCCAATTTACAAAGGGATAAGCACAGGCTCTTCTGCATAATGGCTGGGTGGAAGCTGTGTCAATGTATTAGCGCTGCTCCACTGGAGCCATTCTCATCCCAAGTATTGGCTATTGTGTGTGAACCTGACAGGAGACTGCAGGACCAATAGGATTTGCAAAAGTTTCTCTTTGCTATTTATTGTTATTGTGCTTGAAGCAGCTCCTCCATCATTTCTTTTGGAAAATATTGAAAACTCTTCCAGTGTGCTTTCATAAAGTTTAGATTTTTTTTAAATCCCAATTTAAGTTTTTTTTTAAGTATGTGTGTGTAAAGAGTCACTGGTTCTCTGTCCTTGGAATTCTTGTTCTTTCATGTGTGGTGTTTGAGCATCTGGTCCAATTGAAAGGGAAGAGGAGAGTGTACACCTTTCTCATTCTTTCGAGTGTGATTTAAACAAATAGTAGTGAAATAAAATGTGTGGAAAATGTGCTGTAAACCCCATAAAGTTGAATGTCCATTTGCGTAGACTCCTTAAAATGAACTGCTCTAATTATGTGACTTAGGTGGCAACAAGCACCGTTCTGTGATGTTCCCTGATAATTGGTATATTTTTACTTTCATAGTTACACATTTTATTGGTAAATGTTATTGTTTAGACCTAATTTGACAGTAGATAAGGAGAGTGGACTCGGAGTTATCACCATTTTAAAACTGAAGCTCAAATAGCATTCTGTGGACACAGATTTTAGATAGATGGTCATCATATGAGAAGACTTAGAAGGTGATATGAATGATCATCTTTCATAGATACCATTAATGTTGATCAATGCACTTTGAGAACCTACCTGCAAAGTAAGAAACCCTGGTCATGTTGATATGGTCAGATGTTGTGATTTTAAAATGCAAATTTTTGTTCAAATATACTTTGCCTTATAAAAAGTAATTTCTCTTAAGGACTTTTAAAACAGCGGCTTCTTCAAAGTTTTAACACATCTTAAACATATCACTGATAAGCTTAACTTATTCACTAGAATGAGAAAATTTTAGGGACCACAATCACTTTTGGTTGACTACGAAACCAAATTAGCGCTTCATGTACTTAGTTGTCATACATTTCTGTTAATTTGCAGCACTATTAACGAGGGAAGTATGAGTTCATATCATGGCATATAAGAAATTTCAATATTATAGAGTAAATACTATATTTGGGGATAAAATAATTAGTATAGATTTTATGTCTATATATGATAGACCACATATGACTGTCCATGTAGATTTGCCAAAAGAATTTTGGAGTAAATAGATACGATGATAGGAACAGAAACAAACTAGCCCAAATTAAATTGGCACATTACTCTAATGCTTCCACTGTGGCTCTCAAACAAGCTAAGCAGCTTCTACCCCAGGGCCTTTGCACTTGCTGTTTCTTCTGTATGACACCGCTTTCTCAATATTTCCACAGGGCTTGTATACTTACTTCTTTCAGGCCTTGATTAAATGCAACCCTTTCAGTGAGGACTTTCTGACAACCTTATTTTGTATTAGATTCTCCTCCTCTCTAGCTCATATAACTTGCTTGCTAGCATATTTTATTTTATTTTTTTTCTGATATACCCAGGACTGTACCTGTCATATTTCTCTCCTCATTTCCCTAAGATACCATCAGGTTTTTTTTAATGTTTTAAGAAGCAGGTTTTTAAATTTTTAAGAAGATAAAATCTGATGCCTATAAATTAAGTATTCATCTGCTTCCTATAACTCTACTCTCCAGAATTTAGGCTTTCTGAGCTTAAGTATCCTGTCTGCTTTTTTTTTTTTTTTTTTTTTTTTTTTTTGCTGTATACAGAAACAATTCCAGTGCCTGAATTATAATAAGACTGGAGTTCTAGGCCTCTCTGTCACATACACTTGTTTGAACTTAGGTTAGCCACTTAACCTGCTTGTGCCCATTATCTAAACATGAATAATAAAGATGTTAGTTGTACAGGGTAATTCTGCTGATTAAATGAAATAACATGGGTGAAAGCTTCTACTCAACGCAAATGATTGCTGTTGTAACATCAAGTAGCTTTGAAAAAATTGAGGAGATAATAGATTTTGCCTTGCTTGGGTTATCAGGTTTAAAAGAAAGCTAGACTTGGATCAAGGTGTTGGTTTTGGTACATAAATTAAGACTATGGATCTCTTGTCAAAAGGATTGACTACTGCAAGTTGCTCGTCAAGTAGCAATGCAGCAATCAGTTCATCTTGAGAATATAAGTAAGCAGTTATTTATAGAAATAGCTGACCAGGTTTAGAAGTGACATCTACATGTGGAATAGAATTTGAAGGATGAAAACTTAGGTGGAGTGAAGATGGTAGGGTGATGGAATTAACTCGCTGAATGAGAAATAAACTGTTGAATGTGGCTTCACTTGTTTTTTGTATGCCGTATGGCAAGGTCACATGTCATTCTTTTTCTATGTGAGTATCCATTATTGTAGCACCATTTGTTGAATTTGTTTGTTTGGATTTTTGCTGGTTTGTTTGCTTGTTTGTTTATGTGGGAACTGCATGGACTGGAAATCAAACCTGGGTCTCCCACATGGCGGGCGAGAATCCTAACATTAAACTACCCTTGCACCCCCTACTTATGGTATTTTAATAAGAAATGAGTGTTATAGTGGAAAGGGTAATAAAATGAGATTTGCAATTCCTGGTTTGGGGTTTATTGTGAGGATTAAATAAAACAAAGTGCATAAGTGCTAATAACTTAATAAAGTGCTAGCACACAAAAGATGCTCGAAGAACGGTCATTCTCATGGTAGTGACCGTGGAGATGGTGGTCAAGCGAAGCCTCCCTGTGAACATATAATATTCCTCAGTGAGCCTATGATGACATCCATGGCGTAGTTGAAGTTGTTCATTGACTTGATAAGCCAAATAAATGACAGGATTCTAGTTAATTGGGAAATGTGGTCAAACCATTATATACGGAAACACATTTGTTTATGTAACTGCAGTGAGCAAAGTGTTTGGAAAAGGTGTAAATTCTTGAGCAACACGATGGGTTTCAAATTCCACATTGCGTCTAACCTATTATGTAACCTTAACTGTAAAATGGTTATTAGATTGCTTTGCTAGGTTTATTGTGAGACTTAATATAATAAATTAGGCAAGCAACCAGGACCATACCTGTCATTTTTTTTCAGCTCATTTCCCTAAGATCCCATCAAGTTTTCTAATTTTTTAAGTAGGTTCAATTTAGACATTTACCTTGAGTGTCAAGTTTTTAAGTTTCGTATTGGGAGACAGATACTGTGCTGGTTTGAAACTGTTGTATAATCCAGAAAAGCCGTATTTTTCTAGTACAGTTTTGTGGGGGCAGGCTTATCGTTTGGTGGGACCTCTTGATTAAGTTTTTCCCATGGAGATTCGGTTATGGGTGGGACATTTGATTAGGATGTTCCCATGGAGATGTGACATCACCTATTCAAGGTGGGTGTTAGTTTACTGGAGTTCTTAAAAGAGCTCACAGAGAGAGAGAGAGAACTCAGAGCTGATGCAGAGAACAGAGAGATGAAACCAGTCACAGAGGTTTGGAGATGTTGAGCAGAGAAATGAAATCCATAGTTTCTACTGGAGAAGTTAAAAAGGGATGCACAGATACTTAGAGAGAAAAAGCCACTGAATCAGTGGCTGATGGCAAATTAACCAGGAGCAAGGAACAGAAGATGCCAGCCATGTGCTTCCCAGCTGATGGAGGTGTTCCAGATGCCAGCTGCCTTTCCTCCAAGAAGGTATCCTCTTGTTGGTGCCTTAATCTGGACATTCTCACAGCCTTGGAATTGTAACTTGTAATTTAATAAATCCTCTATACAAAAGCCAATCCATTTTTGGTATATTGCATTCTGGCAGCATTAGCAAACTGAAAAGATACCTTTTTCTTTCCCCCTCTAGATAAATGAAACCTTACCTAGAGGAAATAATGTAAATAGAACACAAGCAAGTATGAATGCAGCTTCCCATGGATTTCCTTGAGAATAAAATAATGGTTTTCTTACTAGATTTGGGGATGCAGGTTGAAATTTCTTACCTCTGACAGCAGGTACATTAGAGAAGTGGTGGAATGTACCCCAAACATAAGGATCCTCAGAAAATCCTTCTGGAGCAGCTCTGACTTGCCCCAGCAATTTTGAGAACAAGTCTCAGAAGCGTGTTCTTTCATCACAAAGTCAACTATGTGATGCTGTTAACAAAACTACGTGGTGTGCAAAGTAAGGAGAAACCAGAGTCATCGTCAGTATTATAAAAATGTGGATTTTATGCTATGCATATGATGTGCATTTTATTATCAGTGATGTTTATAAATTACTTACTGATTCACAGGAATAAAATTTAAGTTGAAATAAATGAAAACATAGAGTGGGGGTTCTAGTGCCAGAACTGGATCTTCTGCACACATTGCAAGGAAGGTGATGAGAGGAGAAAGATGCTTCTTCTTGTATGGCATTTGAGTATAACTAATAAGTATATTAAATGATACTTAGAGAAACAGATTTGGTACTGTTTTATGAAAGATAGCTATTTCATCTAAATTATTACGACTCTAGAGCAGTGAATTTGTTCTCATGTAACTAAAAGTATATAGAATATTTAAGCACCAGGTGTACTGGAAAAGTGTGCTGAGGGACAAGGCCTTGGCCAGCACTCTCCCATCAGAACGTGCCTGTGGCTAGGGCAGGAAGGCAGATGATAAGTCTGGGATGAGACCAGGCAGGTGGGAACAGAAATTCACGCAGGATATGTTTTGCCGCAGCATGTGGGTTCAGAGAGCAAGAGGTGAATCAGTGTGGCTTGTGGGCAAGACGAGAGGATGCTTGTTAAGGCAAGGTCGGGCCTGAACAGACAGGTGGAAGGTGCAGCAGCAGCCAGACTGTGCTTAATGATACAAATGTGAAGGCTCCTTGAGGATTAATGGAGACAGGAAGCAAAGGTTACCTTTGTTTTTTTCTTTTCAAGTAGTTATTAACTTTATTTTATTTTAATTATAAATGTGACAAATATTTAAAATACTTAACTAATGTAGACATTAATAAAACTAAACTGAACAGAATCCTGAATTCCAACTAGTTGGGTGACTATGTTTCCAAATATTTTTTTTTCTATGCATCCCACACACAGCATATGTGTTTTGTAAAAAGCAAAATGGGTCATATTAATATATCATCTGTATTTAAGAACTCCATCTTTTTTCCATAACTATAAATTTACATGATCATTTTTAATGTGTGCATAGGAACTCATTTGGTGAATGTACCCAGACTTATTTTTATCCATCATCGTTAATGGGTGTTTGGGCTTTTTATGTTTTATTCTAAAGTAAACAGTATTGTAGTAAATAGTCTTTAAAACTGCTATTTCTTTCTTGGTTATTTCAAATGCAAATAAAATTTGCTTTTCATTCTAAGAGGAATGAAACCACATTATAAAAGATTTGGAAAATAGAAAAGTTAGTAAAAGCACTTATAATTTTACTATCATAATGTCTCATCATTTTGCTTCCTCCCTTAAGGTCTTTTTGTCTTAACTTTTAATCAATTTGAATCATCTGATGAGCAATTTTTAGGCAACTCAACTGAAAATTTCAATAGTTTGGCTCAAAGGTATCCCATAAGCTTTACCCCCGCAGGTAGCTAAGTCTTAGAGGGACAAGCAAACATAAAGGGAGAGGGTATGGAAAGAAGTGAACACAAGGCATGATAATCAGCAGCATTTTCAGGCTTGGAGTTTCCCTGGTCAGCCACAAAAGACGGTATTACCTCTTCCAGGTATGAAACTGAGATGATGTGAGGCTGATTCTTCTGAATTGCATCAGTTAGCCTGGGCCAGCTTGAGCCTCTAGTCCTGGAGAACTTGTGTAGAACGGCAGTGCGTTGAGTGAGGTGAGAGCCAGAGTCTATTGAAAAGACAAACTGTGCTTGTGGCGTTGTATACACCACCCTATTTAATTCTTACAACACTTTGAAATAGGTTAAATAAACTTCTATTTATAGATAAGATTACGGGTTCAGGAGAGTTAAGGAACTTGGCCAAAATTATGTTAAATGGTAGAGCTGAAACTGAAAACCATAACTTGGTCTCTCAAAGTGAAGAAAAGAACAAAACAAAAACTTTCTAGTACAGTATAGAGATATCATAACTTGGGGTGTGTGGATATTGGTGGCAGGTGGTAGTAGTTTTCGATATCTAATTCTTTTTTTTTTTTTTAATTTTTTTATTAATCAAAAAAAAGAAAAGAAATTAACACAACATTTAGAAATCATTCCATTCTACAAATGCACTCAGTAATTCTTAGTATCATCACATGGATGTATGATCATTTCTTAGTACATTTGCATCGATTTAGGAAAAGAACTAGCAAAACAGCAGAAAAAGATATAGAATGTTAATATAGAGAAGAGAATTAAAATAATAATGCTAATAATATATATATATAAAGGAAAAAGAAAAAAAACAAAAACAAAAGATACAAACACACAAACAAACAAACAAAAAACCATATTTCAGGTGCAGCTTCATTCAGTGTTCCAACCTAGTTACATTACACTTAGGTATTATTGTGCTGTCCATTTTTGAGTTTTTGTATCTAGCCCTGTTGCACAGTCTGTATCCCTTCAGCTCCAATTACCCATTATCTTACCCTGTTTCTAACTCCTGCTGGTCTCTGTTACCAATGATATATTCCAAGCTGATTCTCGAATGTCGGTTCACATCAGTGGGACCTTACAGTATTTGTCCTTTAGTTTTGGGCTAGACTCACTCAGCATAATGTTCTCTAGGTCCATTCATGTTATTACATGCTTCATAAGTTTAGTCTGTCTTAAAGCTGCATAATATTCCATCGTAGGTATACGCCACAGTTTGTTTAGCCACTCGTCTGTTGATGAACATTTTGGCTGTTTCCATCTCTTTGCAATTGTAGATAATGCTGCTATAAACACTGGTGTGCAAATGTCCGTCTGTGTCTTTGCCCTTAAGTCCCTTGAGTAGATACCTAGCAGTGGTATTCCTGGGTCGTAATCCATTCTGCCATTCTATGTCTTTTGATTGGGAAATTCAGTCCATTACCTGTTAGTATTATTACTGTTTGGATAATATTTTCCTCTACCAGTTTGCTTTTGTATTATATATATCATATCTGATTTTCCTTCTTTCTACACTTTACTCCATACCTCTCTCTTCTGTCTTTTCGTATCTGACTCTAGTGCTCCCTTTAGTATTTCTTGCAGAGCTGGTCTCTTGGTTACAAATTCTCTCAGTGACTTTTTGTCTATAAATGTTTTAATTTCTCCCTCATTTTTGAAGGACAATTTTGCTGGATATAGGAGTCTTGGTTGGCAGTTTTTCTCTTTTAGTAATTTAAATATATCATCCCACTGTCTTCTAGCTTCCATGGTTTCTGCTGAGAAATTTACACATAGTCTTATTGGGTTTCCCTTGTATGTGACAGATTGTTTTTCTCTTGCTGCTTTCAAGATCCTCTCTTTCTCTTTGACCTCTGACATTCTAACTAGTAAGTGTCTTGGAGAACGCCTATTTGGGTCTATTCTCTTTGGGGTGCGCTGCACTTCTTGGATCTGCAAATTTAGGTCTTTCATAAGAGTTGGGAAATTTTCAGTGATAATTTCTTCCATTAGTTTTTCTCCTCCTTTTCCCTTCTCTTCTCCTTCTGGGACACCCACAACACGTATATTTGTGTGCTTCATATTGTCATTCAGTTCCCTGATCCCCTGCTCAAGTTTTTCCATTCTTTTCCCTATAGTTTCTGTTTCTTTTTGGAATTCAGATGTTCCATCCTCCAGTTCACTAATTGTAGCTTCTGTCTCTTTAGATCTACCATTGTAGGTATCCATTGTTTTTTCCATTTTTTCTTCTTTGTCCTTCACTCCCATAAGTTCTGTGATTTGTTTTTTCAGATTTTCTATTTCTTCTTTTTGTTCAGCCCATGTCTTCTTCATGTCCTCCCTCAATTTATTGATTTGGTTTTTGAAGAGTTTTTCCATTTCTGTTCGTATATTCAGCATTAGTTGTCTCAGCTCCTGTATCTCATTTGAACTATTGGTTTGTTTCTTTAACTGGGCCATATCTTCAATTTTCCGAGCGTCATCCATTATTTTCTGCTGGTGTCTGGGCATTTGATCAGATTTCCCTGGGTGTGGGACCCAGCTGGTTGAAAGGTTTTTCTGTGAAATCTCTGGGCTCTGTTTTTCTTTTCCTGCCCAGTAGGTGGCGCTCGTGGCGCTCGTCTGTCTGCACAGCAGTCGGCCTGGGAAACCGCGCGTGGAGGCGGGGGTCGCTGGCCGCTGCAGCTTGGGAGAGTGCCGGTCCTAATTGCCCAGCTGGCCCGAAAAGCCAAGCGTGACGGGAGGGCCCCGCTATCCAACATTCCCAGTCAGACCGAGGAGCCACCTGCGTGGAGGGGACCCCAGTCGCCAGCTGCCCCGGCCGGGAAAACGCACGCCCCTCGGGTATCTCACCGCAGCAGATTCTCCCTGCCCGTTCAGCTGTTCCAGAATGGGGTACGCTGTCTTTTTGGTCTCTGTCGTGACTCCGGGAGCTGTTTCGTATTGTTTCTGTTTCTTTAGTTGCTTTTCTGGAGGAGGAACTAAGACCCGCGCGTCTTACTAAGCCGCCATCTTCTCCGGAAGTCGATATCTAATTCTTATTGATTATATTGTTCTAGACAATGAGATTCTAGAGTTGTCATTCCCTCAATTAGAAGTGTGAGAATAAGTAAGACTCCAAATTGCCTTGACCAATGTGATAGATAGTAAGTAGTGTCATAAATTCAGTTATATGCTTGGTGAGCCCAAGGGGAGCGTATGGGCATGTGGATTCTGTTGGTTTAGGGAAAATCTGCCAGGTAGGTGTAGGCCAAAGATTTTGGTGATGAGAAGGTACCTAGGGCTTAAAAAGGAGTTCCAGATGATAATGTCACTTGTCATAATGACTTGTCTTTGAATCTACCACATGCCAGGAGTGGCCAGAAAGGAAGAAGGGACGATCTGAGAATGGACCAGCTTACTTGGTGCAGGATCAAAAGTCTTATGGAAATAAAAAGTTATTTCTCATGGGAAGATTAATGGGCCAAAACTTTCTACGTCCATGTGAACCGAAGTGAATTTCTCTAGCCCAGGGAGAAACATATGTAATACATAGATAATAGCTTATACAGGGGACTGATGAAGTGGGTAGCTCTTATTTGTTGGACTATCCACCTCCACTTTTACTAGGTTTGTACTTCTCCAGCCCTGCCAACCTTACATTAGCTACAGGATCAACCACAGAACCATCTCACTTCATTTGACTGGTGTAGAGTGGGCAAATGGAGCAGTGAGTTCTTATCTTGGAGATTAAGAACGTGGGGTCAAGACTGTCATGCTCTCCTTGGGGTCTGGACTGTCAGGATCAGTTGTGTGGCCACAGGTCCTGGCCGATGCACCAGTAAAGCTGAAGAAGCAACTCCTCAGAGAGAGGTGGAAAACAGAGGGGAGGGGAGGAGAGGGGAGGAATGGGGAAGAAAAATTAAGAGGCTGTCTGCACATTTTCCCTGTGGTTCATCATTATCTTTGGGTTTTGTGAGACATCCCATGTCTTTATAAAATTCCTCTTTTACCTTCAATTGGTTAGAATTGTACTCCTTTTACTTCCAACCAGAAGAATTTTAACTAGTTTAAAACTAACATACGATGAGAAAAAAAAAATCAATAAAAAGGCAGCTTCTATATTGATATGTAGGGCAGAGTTTTCTGTATAGGAAATGGGGAAAATTCAGTGGTCTAAATTTAGGATGGAGTAACAGATACCTAGATAGTCAACTCTATTAATAAAAGTGACTCTTATTTCTTGAGAAAAATATGACATTTAACTAACAGAACTAAATACAAGTTGTCTCCTTTTGGTTAAGTATTTATACTTTTTAGTTTGGGCATATTACATTTATAAATTAATTTTAAATTCATAAATTTATTTTAACCCTGTTTAATATGGGGCTAAAATAGCAATGGATATTTTGTTTTTCATGGCAGGTGCTATGGAAAGATAATAGCAAGAACTTGATTGCATTGAAAGCTTGATTTCAGAATTACTTTCAAACTACTCATATGAAACCTCAACCAAAAAAAAGAAAAAGACAAAAAACCCTTCTGACTCCAACTTATTTTATAAGGAAATATGCATTTAAGGAAGCTAAAAATGAAAGAAATAAAGAAAATTATATTAAACTATTTAGAGAAAATATGCCCATTAGTCTAAAGTTCACTCATGCCAGACAAAACTCAGATTCCAAAGTACTTAGTACTACTTAATAGTTCTTTAGTAATTCAGATGTTCTGAAAAAATGATAAAAATATATTTGTATATATACTCTAAAATATTTATAACTGTTATAGTGATGCATTAAGTAAAGAAAACATGTGTTAACTGTTTCAGAAATATGCTCACAAATCCTTAACAATGCTTATTTCCATTTCCCATTCAAGAAAAATAATGCATGTACTCTCTTATCCCACATGGCCATTATTCTGAGAAGCATTACCTCCTAGACAGTATATATTTTATATCTACATATATGCTATTCTAGCTAAGGAAATGCTTTCTATGTGATCTGTTCGATTAGATACAATGCATTAATGAAAATAAAACAGAAATATTTACTTTACTTTTTCCTGATTTCTTTTCTGTTGATACATTTAACATATTTTCTTCACAGAGGAATTATAGACTGTATAAACACATCAATGTGAAACTAAGGTCACACACAATATATCTACCAGGTCAATTTGGTGTTGTTTCTTCTAGTATTTTTTTTCCAGTTTTCATGGTGTGGTAAATGTATAACAAATGCAGTGAACAGCAAGTGGCAAACTAACAAAATATTTGCCGCATGTGAAACAGATAGATGTTTTAATATTCTCCCCCAAACAATGTGACTTTTCATGTCTTCATAGAAATACACACACACACACACACGTATGTGTATGTGTGCATGTGTAGTATTTTATATAATCTTTTTTGCTGATTCCTTATCAGTGGAAAGTAGTTCAAACTTCTGGCTACTTTAAATATTCCTACAATGACATCCTAGTACAAAAATCCTGGAAAGCTACTGCAATTAGTTCTTTTAGTAAGAAATGTTTTTACTGAGAAATCTTCACACACATGGATGATGTACACTCAGTGGCTCACAATATCATCACGTAGTTGTATATTCATCACCATCATGGTTTTTAGAACATTTGCATCACTCCAGAAAAAGAAAGAAAAAGAAAAAAGAAAAAACTCATATACCCCACACCCCTTACCTTTCCCTCTCATTGACCAATAGTATTTCAATCTATACAATTAATTTTACCCCTATCCCCCTATTATTTATTTATTTTCTTATCCATATTTTTTTATTCATCTGTCCATACCCTGGATAAGAGGAGCATTAGACACAAGATTTCCATGATCACCCAATCACATTGTAAAAGCTATACCATCATACAATAATCTTCAAGAATCAAGACTGCTGGAACACTGCTCTACAGTTTCAAGTATTTCCCTCCAGCCAGTCCAGTACACCATAAACTAAAAAGGACTATCTATGTAAAGCATGAGAGTAACCTCCAGGATGACCTTTGACTCTGAAATCCCTCAGCCACTGAAACTTTATTTTGTCTGATTTTTCTCTTCCCCTTTTTGGTCAAGGCAGCATTTTCAATGCCATGATGCTGGCTCCCGACTCATCCCTGGAGTTCTATCCCACATTGCCAAGAAGGGCCACACCCCTGGGAGTCAAGTCCCACATAGAGAGGGGGAGGGCAGTGAGTTCACCTGCTGAGTTGGCTTAGAGAGAGAGGCCACATCTGAGCCACAACAGAGGTTCTCTGGGGGTGACTCTTAGGCATAATTATAAGTAGGCTTAGCTTATCTTTTGCAGGAATAAGTTTCAGAGAGTTGAACCCCAAGATTGAGGGCTCAACCTATTGATTTGGTTGTTCCCACTGCTTGCGAGAATATCAGGAATTCCCCAAATGTGGATGATGAATATTTCCTCCTTTCTTTCCAGTTCCCCAAGGGGACTTTGTAAATACCTTTTAAATTCACTGCCCAAATTACTCTGATATATTGGGGCACCACACTAACCTGGACAAACCAGCAAAATCTCACACCCTATTCAAGATTCCATGTACATATGGCATTTAACTAAACTGACCATACAGGTTAAATTAGATAATATACTACCCAAAATATAAATTTTGCACCAAATAAATCTCTCTCCTTTTGTTCTTCAACACAGAAGTCGAAGTTTTAAAATATGGACCATATCATCCTCTATCCTGTATTCTGATATACCATAGTCCTATCAAGATCAGCTTCACTCATATCTTTAGTTGATGTTTGATCCCTATTTCAACTTTTTAATCAGTTCCTGTATGGGATAATGCTGACTTTCATAGTTTCTGAGCTCTAGCTCTGAAATTCAGGTGTCACATACATATCTGAAGTTTCTGGGAACTTATATACGAGTTATATACAAACAGCTCAGTATCTCAGAATTTAGAAATAACAATTACAACTCCTGAATATATGTGACTATTGTAAAGGCTTATAATCCAGGACCCGTTACGATAGGTCCCCACCTGATAACCTATGCTCTTGACTTCAATTCACTGAGTTTATTTATTATAATTAGTCCACATGAGTGAGGGATGATAATATTTGTCTCTTTGTTCTGACATTTCATTCAACATACAGTCCTTAAGCTTCATTCACCTGGTTGCTTGGGTCACACTTCATTCCTTCTTGTGGCTGGCCACTCAGTAGTCCTTCATGTGTACGCACCACTGTTCCCCTTCCTTCCATCAGTCGATGGACCCTTAGGCCAACTCCATCCATTGCAAATCGCAGACACTGCCACCATAAACACCCGTGTGCAAATGTCCATTCGTGTCCCCACTCTTAGTTCCTCCAGGTAAATACCTAACAACAGGGTTTCAGGACCACCTGGCAACCCCGCTGCTAGCCTCCTGTGGAACCATCACACTGCCCTCTGGAGTGGCTGCTCCTCTCAGTTTTCCCACCAAGAGTGAATAGGTCCACCTGTTTCTCTGCATTTTTTCCAGCACTTGTTTACTCTGTTCATTTTTAAATAGTTTTATTTGCACATCATTCAATCCAACCTAAGCAAATAGACATGACTTTGCCACCATAATCAATATGAAGACACTTCCTTTTCTCCCACAAAGAATCCATATCTCTCCCCTATGCCCTCTGCCTGTTGATATTTAGTTTTGGCATAATACCTTTGTTATATTCAGTGGAAGCATATTACAGTGTTACTGTTGACTATAGACCCTAGTTTGCATTGATTGTGTTTTTTCCTGTGTACCATCCATTTTCAATACCTTGCAATGTTGATATTCATTTGTTCTCCCTCATGCAAAAATGTTTTTTTACTTATGTATTTAATCACCATCATTGTCTACTCTAGGCATTCTTAAGTTACACAGTCTCAGTTTGTATCCTCTAACTTTCCTTCTGATTTCATATATGCCCCCAGCCCTTCTCTTTCAATCATACTCACATTTAGCTGCATTCAGTGTACTTCTGTTATTGTAGTACAATCAGGTAATATTGTGCTATCCATTTCTGAATTTTTACAATTAGTCCTGTTGTGCAATCTGTATTCCTTTAGCACCAAAAGACTAATCTGTGCTCTGTTTCTATCTCCTGATAACCTATGTTCTTAACTTCAACTCTCAAAATTCACTCAATGTTAATTCATGTTAGTGAGACCATAAAGTATTTGTCCTTTTGTTTCTGGCTAATTTCACTCAGCATAATGTTAAGGTTCATCCATGTTGTTACATGCTTGATGATTTTATTCTATTTTACAGTTGTGTAATATTCCATCATATGTACATATCACAGCTTGTTTAGCCACTCATCTGTTGATGGACATTTGGGCTGTTTCCATCTCTTAGCAATTGTAAATAATGCTGCTGTAAACATTGGTGTGCAAATGGCCGTTTGTGTCCTTGCCTTCAGTTCCTCTTATATACCTATATACCTAGTAATGAGAATTCTGGATCATATGGCAATTCTATATTTAGCTTCTTGTGAAACTGCCCAACTGCCTTCCACAGTGGTTGTTATTATTTTACATACCCATCAGCAGTGGATAAGTGTGCTTCTTTCTCCACATCCTCTCCAGCACTTTTTTTTTTTTTTTTTAATAATGGACATTCTAATGGATGTGAGATGATATCTCAGTGTGGTCTTGATTTGCATTTCCCTTATAGCCAGTGAAGTTGAGCATCTTTTCATGTCCCTTATAGCCATTTGTATTTCTTCTTCTGAGAAGTGTCTTCCTGTCTTTTGCCCACTTTTTAAAAATTGGGTTGTTTGTCTTTTTGTTGTTGTGTTGAAGAATCTCTTCATATACTCTAGATTCTAAACCCTTTCCTGATGTGTGGTTTCCAAATATTGTCTCCCATTGCATAGCCTGCTTTTTACTTTCCTGACAAAGTTCTTTGATGCACAAAAATTTAATTTTGAGGAGACCCCATTTATCTATTTCTTTCAATGCTCATGCTTTGGGGATAAGGTTTAGGAAACTGCCTATTATGAGATTTCTCTACATTTTCTTCTGAAAAGTTTTATGGTCTTAGCTCTAATGTTTGGGTCTTTGATCCATTTTGAGTTAATTTTCGTATTACAGTTAGTTCTTAAGAAATCTTTTAATTAGAGAAATTATTGTCTTTCAATATTAATGTTGAAATACATTTTATTTGAAATGAAAAAAGAAACATTGCAATTTTTCTTGGGATAACTACAGAAGCTTCACAAATATTTGCTTGAATACACCTACATTTTTATTTATTCCAGCATGATCCTTTTTTACTGAAAATTAAAATAGTCAAGTTAAAATAGAAAAATCACCACTTCCAGGTATGTTCCCAGTATTTTAATGTTATCTCTTTGTAAATTAGTTATTTCTTAAAGGGTTTAAATATGAGGAGTTATTCACTCATTTAATCCCCATAGCACAATACATATTTTTCATGACACAGAAGCAAAATAACCAGAGGTGAAACTGATTTGCCCAAGGTCACATATGTTGTGAGTGCTTAATCTTGAAATGCAATGTTTGTCATTTTAAAATAAAAATGCATGTTATGTACAAGTATTTCTTCAAAAGTAGCTGTAGAAAATTTAATATATAATTAAAACAATGAAGGAAGTTTAAAAATCATTCGGTTCCTTCAGCTCGAAAGAAAATCAGGATTTTAGCTTGCTTTTTAAATTCAAAATCTATTGGAGAGTCTACTATCTCATTAAAATATTGTTCTATAAAGTCTCATTTAGATGCCACCTAATATTTCATGTATAATAACTTATTAAATAAATCATGTATTTTCATTTCAACTGTTTACTGGTAAACAACAAAAAGATAAATATAATTTTAGCTTTGAAATCAGAAACTTCTTCATTCACACTAGTTTATGTAACTAAGTTAACTTTATAGTTTCCTTTATTTATTTCTATATCTTTCTTAAGAAGTAGATTTTTAGGAATTTCGTATATTTCTGGTCAATGTGAATCATTATTTTCATATTATATTTTAGAAGTAACTTTGACTGGAATATAAGAAATTTGTAAGTGGGATATTAATTCAATGATCATTATTCCAAACTTTAACTATTTTAAGATATTTTTCCTCTTAGATTTTATAGGTAGATAAGAATATTATATGCCAATGATGATGATTTGAGCTTCTAATCTCCAATATTTACATCTTTTTTAGGTTTATTTTGAATTGCTTTGAGCAGCTTTGTTTAAATGATATGATAAAAAATAATCTTTCTTAATCCTAGATTACATTTCATCATTCTTTGTAATGCTGATTCTTGCTGCTCTTTGAATGACATTTAAAAAATTCTAAAGTGGATCTTGAATTTTTGCTACATTATTTAGACTTCTTTTGAACTGATCATATAGTTTTTATTCTTTAACCTGATGAGGAATGTATGAATAGTCCTTGAATTACTGAAATCAATTTTTAAAAAAATTTATGATGTACTATATTTTAATAAGGCCTTTTATGTGCTATTACTTTATTTAGGAGCTTTGCATCTGTAATAAAATACTAACATTTTTGCATTTTTAAGCTATTTGTGTAATAATTTAATTTTAAGTGTATAAAGCTGCACAAGTAATTAGAAAGTTTTTCTTCATAGATTTAAAGTAAATCTATGAGGAAAATTCTATTTAAAATAATTATAATAATTATATTTTATAACAATTAAATATTTAATTATAAATCTATTTAAAATAATTATATTTACCCAGAACATTTCTGAGATAGACTTATTTGAGGATGGTCTTAATATCTTCTATAATTATTGATTTATTAATTTTTCTTGAGTCAATTTGATGACTCATAGTTAATAAGAAAATGATCCACTTCCAACAAATTTTCAAATTTATTATCAC
Source organism: Tamandua tetradactyla (assembly GCF_023851605.1). Classification (NCBI taxonomy): domain Eukaryota; kingdom Metazoa; phylum Chordata; class Mammalia; order Pilosa; family Myrmecophagidae; genus Tamandua; species Tamandua tetradactyla. The sequence continues at coordinate 155,289,549 of NC_135331.1, forward strand.
AGTTTGCCAGTAGTCAAAATAGGAAAAGTTTTTATCTTATTTATATATGTATCTACATACATATATGTGTATATACTCACACACCCATCGATATCTAGCTAGCTCTATCTATATCTATCTATCTATCTATCTATCTATCTATCTATCTATCTATCTATCTATCTATCTATCTATCTATCTATCTATCTATCTAACTCTCTGTCTGTCTGTCTATCTGTATTGTCCTAACTATAGTCACTCTTTCTGGTAAAAGAGAGAATCACAAGAATTTTCTGAAGGTTTGGATATGGTTGTCATTTCCAATTACTACCCAACCAAGTGTGTCTACTAATTACTTCTTTCATAATATTCTCAATAACTAAAGGTTATTAGCACTTTCAATTTTAGACTATATCCTCTTAGATTCCGATGTTTTCGTAACAGTAAATATTAATCCAACATCAAAGACAGACTAGAGTAGGCATGATGGTTCTTGATGCTGAGTCAATTGTTTTAATATGGATTTTAAAATTGTGTTTAATATTGAATTTCCATTTAGCAAACTGAAAGGGAGGACATATTATTTCATTTATTTAATACCCCCTTCCTTGAGCTAAAAACCAACCAAATAAGAACAAACCAAAAAAAGAACTATAGTCAGGATATATTCTACATGAATATATCTTGCCACATTTCAATATTCATTTCTCACCTGAAGCTATGAGTAGATTTGTGAGAAGCAGAGGTGATGAAAGAATTGTTGTGTAACTAGAAGACCCTAAACTCACCCTTCTGCCTGTTAGGCAGTTTTGTATATTTTCTATTCCATTCTCTTCTTCAGAAACATAATCTGCACATGTTGGATTTACTTATAAACTCTTCTTTAATGGATTATTTTCTTTCTAGTTGATTTCACCAATTTGTACATGCCATCTTTTTCTAGGCTTGTTCTCCATGTCACAGATTTAATGTTCAGCATTGTCTATTCTTCATTTGACTGTTTCTAATGTTTGAATTTTTACTGTAACATAATTTCTCTTCTTAAAATATTTCCTTAGCTTTTCCAGCTTAGTTTTATTCAGTCTGTATTTGTTTTCTTGTCTTATACTACTTCACCTATTCTTAAATAGGGAATCCTTATTTTCTTTGTTTTCATGAAAAGTGCCCAGTACTTATCACCTAAAATTTTACATGACTAGTTAATATAGTCTTCATTTATACATGTCACCCTTCATTTATTTGCTTCTTTCTTTTATAGATTTTTATTTGCGTAAATAGCATTTAGGGTGTTTTTGCTTTGTTTTGTTTTTAGCATTTGTTTGCTTATCCTTAAATGGGACAGCATAATGAAGACCCGCTATTATCTGGAAACTGGATCAAATGAATGTCACTTCTCTTGGTCCACCAAAGCATTAACCTAGAGTAGTGTACAACTGAGTAATGGTGGTGTATGTATAGGCATCCTTTGCTTTGTGCCATTACTTGATATTTTAATAACATGACGTTTGTATTTAGTTCTTCATTTTGCTAACATGAATCCTGCTTTGAATGACCAGAGCCCAGAAAATAGACAGTGGACTTAACCTCTGTCTCCACTTCTTCATCCACAATTCATTATCTAATCCACTATATTTCAATTTCTATCTTCACCATGCCATGACCCATTACCGAAATCTAATGGACAATTCTCACCTCTTATTTCCTTTAAACATGCAGCAACATTTTACCACTTCCTTCTTCCTGAAACCACTCTCCTCTCTCATTTCTCCTGCCTCTTCTCCTATTTTAGTAAGCAGTCTCCTTTCCCTGGGCCTTTACATAATGGAATGCTTCTGGGATTGATTTGAGGCCCTTTTCTCTTCTATTTCTACTCACCTCCTAGATAATCTCCCCCAAAGCTTTGGCTATAAATATGCTGCACATGCTGCTGAAGTTTAAAGTCCTGACTTAGCTTTCTGGCCTACTTGAATTCCTAGACTTCCAAATCTAAGACAACAACTTAATGTACCTTATAAATATCTCAAACTTAATATGTACGAAAGGAATATTTTAATTTTGTTCTCTATCTTATTTACCTCCTGCTCTCAAACACCAGATTTAAGGATTTTCTTTATTTCAGAGGAAGCAATCATCTACCTAATTTTTTAAACTAGAAATTTAAACGTCTCCTGTTATTTCCCCAGCCAACAGTCAATAGCCAGAGGGATTTGTCAAGTACACAGATCATATCATTTTGACTTTCCAGCTACAGTCTTTCAATACTTCCCATTTCTATTGTAGTGGTATTAGAACATCTTATCACAACTTGATTTAGGTCCTGGATCCACCTCCTTGTCCATCTTTTATCTTGACCCTTTTCCCCTCTCAGTCAACATCAAAAAAGATCACACCTTTCTTTGTTCTTCTTTGATCATTGCAATCCCTTTTCTTTACTGGGCTTTTACTCTTCTAAAACTGCTGGGAACATTATTCTCCCAATTCTTCCAAAGACAAGTTTATCATTATCCTTTCGTTACCAGTTTAAATGTCATGTCATCAGAGAGGACTTCATGACCATTGTACCTAAGGCAGGTTTCCCATCCTGCATTGTTTTCTTTTGTTTGCATGGGCAGGCGCTGGGAATCAAACCCAGGTCTCCCGCATGGGAGGTGAGAACTGTCTGCTGAGCCATTATGACCCACCTCTCCATTGTTTTCTTATGGCACTTAGCACAATCTGTAATCATCTTTATATATATTTTTCAATGTCCTTTAGGGCAGGGACTTGCCTACCTGATTCCCCACACTATATCCAGCTTCTAGCATGGCATCTGACTTTCTAGATAAAAACTCTAGAGACTGTAAGCATTGATAAGAAAGTAGATTCCTCATCTGCCAAACTTACTAAAGTGCAAACTAATTGTAAGGAAATAGAACCAAAATCTGATCTTTCTCATATGGCTATTGTGAGTAAATAACATGGTAAATATTAGAATTTTTCTCATTCTTTTGGTGATTCTACTCTCCTGGGACTTTAAATACCTACTTTTTTAGTCATCCAGTATCACTTAATAAATAGTGTTTCATTAATAAATGAAGAAATGAATGAATGGACATTGTACTTGCAACAAGAAGATTTCTAGTGTTTTCTGATGTCTTGGAATACGAAACTGTTCAGTCCTTTTACTCAGAAAGCCTCTAAAGAGTGCCTATTGTTCTAGTGTTTTGCCTATAGAGGTTTCATTGTTCTGAAAAATTATTCCTTTCTTTAATTTTCATTCACTGCCTTCTGCTTTTGTATTGTAGCAAGATAGCCTTGTTGCATTTCCTCAGAAAGTTCTGGGGCTATGGAACAAGCAATACTATATCTTGATATGTATCTTATGCAGTATGACTGTGTGCAAAAAGCAGACCATTAGGTACTACCTTGGGATTGATATTCCACTATCAAGTTTGTTTGTGATGGTACTAAAGTCAGAGAAATGTCAGAGGTTATGTCTTGTGGAGCAATTAGATCATCCTGTACCGGTTGCTCTAATATAGAGGAGAAAATCCTTGTTTCATATATGGAATACTCAAAACATCAAAGTAGATATGTTTTGATTCATGTAGAAAGTAAAAAAGCCTTTATGATCAACTGAAAATTGACCGTGACAACTTTGTCGGCAGTCAAGCATGATATGGAAGATGGGGGGACTCATAGGGGTAAGAAAGATGGGAGAAAGGAAGATGCCTCTGCTTTCACTGCTAGGACTGTTACATTTTTAGAGGCTGTAAAGAAATAACTGAAGAAGGAAGCTATTTATACAGTGGATTGCACAGAAAGAAAAGGAGGGGATGATGCTTGATGTAAGACTGTAAAGAATAATTTAAAATAATTTCCATTATTTTTTTATTTTGGCACTGCTGCTTATTACTCAAACAGGTCACTTTCACCATTTACATTTGGATAAAATATGATTAATTAAGGTATCTTCTAAAGTTGTCTGCCTACCTACTACTAGCCAATTCTAGAATTTAAAGATAGCTTTTCAAAGAACATGTCACCATTGGTTTTCAGGAATAATTCAATGCTTCGTCTCATGCAGGATTTTAGTTTCAAGGTTTTTTGTATCCTCCACATTATCACTGGCCACCCACCATCTCTCTTGAATGTTGACAAGGATATGAAATTTGCTCCCTACCTCCTTTCAGGACTACATTCCTAACCCAGCTAGTGATCCAGTGAGATGTTGCCACTTTTCAGGTTTATTAAATAGGTGAGTTTTTTTGTTTTTTGTGTTTTTTTGGCAGGCCATAGAGGTGTTGCATAATAACAAAGCTTTATTTAAATTATATTGTAAGTCTACCACAGGATGTGCCATCAATAGGATTCATAAACATAGGAGAGAGGTAGCAGATATGGGCATGAAGAAAGTCTAGCATGTCTTTTGCTTTCTCATTGTTTCTAGTTTTATGGATTTGGTTTGGAGAAAGACTCATCTTGCCACAAACAAGGACCTTACAAGTCAGCTCTAACACGGAAGACAAGGTAAGGCGCTTCAGTGTCAAAAGGAAATGTCTCATGAGTATCTTTTGATACTGGGACAGTATTACAGGAAGAAAGGAAAGTAACAAGGTAAAACTAAGTTACAGAATGAAGCATTGGAAAAGTGTAAATTAATCACACATGAAATAGAGGGGGAACCTATTTTATTGTTCATTTTGGACAGTTTCTGCGAGTGGCTGCATTGAGGAACAATATTGTAAATCTGCCCCTGCACTGACAGTTTTCCTGGGGGACTTGTTCCCAGTTCTGAGTTAAGACTGAAATAGAGATGGTTGTTTCTTTTTTTTGAAGCATCATTGAAGGTGTGCCTTGCTTTATTAACCCTATTACCCTGCTGCTAACATTCACAGCTATGAAATAAACTTAGGCGTCAGTATTTGCATAACAAGATATGTGATTTTTAACAGAGCTCTTTAATATAAGATGCCCTCCTCCCAAGAAGACAAAAAATGGGAATCAATTTATAAAATATTAATGACCCAACCTTTCAGGATCATATCTATCATGTTTTCTATGAGTTAAAGTTGCCTTTGGTAATGAATACTTTCAATGCTTGGTGCTTTTCCTAAAGTAAAATAACAATTAGTAATAACAGATCGTTTGACTACAGTCAGAAGCCTGTCATGTTTGTAGGGAGTAAAAGCTTAAACACAATCCACAGCTTTCCTAGAGGCAAGCTGAATTTCTTCTTTTCTGAAGTAATGTCATCAGAAATCCTAGTTTTTGCATGCCTTTGCACATTACCCAAGTACACACCAGCTGTGAGCTGTTAAGAGGAGAGGTGACAGGGAGGCCAGAACAAAATGAATTACGGTAATCCTACCAAGAAATAATGGAAGCACATCCGAGGGTTTCTCTGTCCCTTGGAGATTCACTGAGGTACATCCTAGAGGTTCCTAGGATGATAATAAGAAGACTTTGCAATCCGATTAATATGGACATCCAAAACAAAGCTCCGAGTCTAAATTCAGTTCAGTGATATGGGCCCTGAGACACTGAGAAGGATATACTCGATGTCAGAAGGAAGAACTAAAAAGAAACATAAAGACTGATGTTGAGGAGACTCTAGGAGTAATAATTTAGTCTTGTCTACATTTAGCTTTAAAAAGTTGGATGACATCCAAGCCTGAATGTCACAGAGACCATTATGCAGCACACAGAAAGCCATCACAACGCCTGCGGGGACTTAAAACAGACCGAAGTGTCATCTGTGCTTACTTGACATGGAAACATATTGGTTCTAAAACTAGCATTCAATAATAAATAAGTGAATACAAACATGACACTACGCTTATAATTCATATATGAATAAGCAAGGGAGAAGGTTAGAATTGCTACTTTTTTTTGTAATTTTACTCTCACGTTCATGAGGTGATGTGAGGTGTTTCATATAAATAAATACAAGTACATGTTATCTTTAAAGGACGGTCCTACCCTCAAAAAGCTTATATTCCAAAGCAGGTTACAATGTGAGACGTTCCCAATTATAACTTACTATTAAATTGCCTCAGCTTTTTCCACTTTTGTTTTCCAGAACATCCCACTCATTGTTTTTTTTTTTTTTTTTGCATGAGCAGGAACTGGAATCAAACCTGGGTCTCCGGCATGGCAGGTGAGAACTCTGCCTGTTGGGCCACCGTGGCCTGCCCTCACTTTTATCTATTTTTACTTCTTTGGTATTTTTTGAAACTGGAAGGTGGAGGGTGGTGAATATAAGACAAGAGTTATTTATAGAATAATAGAAGCTTCTAAATATCGAGGATTATAAACCCCTATAATTCCTGGATGATAAAGTTCTGACATTTAAAAGAATCATGTATTCCAGCAGAAATAAAAACATACCTATATAAAAACCACAGTGCATTAAAATGTTTAGTAATGCAATTTTGTTTTCCATAACAGCAGTAAGTAAATCTAGAAAGATTCTTGGAATAGAAGGCTACTGAGCTTGTAATGATAGGTTTTTTATTACTCAGAAATTTCCTGTGTTGAAGGATGTGCACTGTATCCAAAGGGTAGCAAGCATTCAGGGGAACACCAATTTGATCAGTCTTCTAGAAATTGGCAACTACCTAATCGGTTTGGGCTAGGGGAACACTATTACAGAAGGTGGCCTGAATCATTCACACAGTGGAAAAGAATTGATGTATCAGATTTTATCCATTCTTTCAATACCCCAAACTATTCCCAATAGCAGCAAACTTTGCTTATCCTCAGTCTAGCCCAACATTCAAAATAGGTGTTTCTTAAGTCATTATCCTCCAATTTTACTCATAAGTCTCCCAATTTAAGGTTAGTTCTACCCAAAGATAATGTTATGTGTTTATTATCATCCCAGTAGTGCATACATACGGATTTTCATTGGCCAACATATTTAGCATTTTGACAATGATAATAATTAGCTAAGAAATTTTCTTCTTTTGAACAGTCACATTTTATTGAAATTCTCAAAGTGGCCTCTTAAGTAGCATAATGCAATATATTATATTAACAATGCTCTAAGAATCCTTGTGTCATCTTAGACTGTTGCTCTCTGCAAGTTATACATTTATATTTGTAAAAGATTCTGGTCAACTGATTTGTGATCATGTGGTTCATGCATAGCAAGAAGCATAGAGTTCCATGCATGTCCTTTATATTTTACAATGTAAGTTTCATTCCATTTATGTTATTTTATGAAAATGTGAACCTGGTACTACTCTTTAAATGAAGTAAGTGGGCAATAAGTGTCCCAATATAGCAACTTGTTTAGGAAAATCATAGTCCTTTATGAGTTAGATACATTTAAATGTAAGACGTAATCACAGAGAGGGTCACTACCCTGTTCCTTTTACTATAATTGAATTTCCAATTCATTGAGGGAGGACTGATTTAATGTCTAAATAAATACTCTAACTTTGGGTAGCAAACTACTCATTGTGACAGCAAGTAGTTTCTTGATCTTTTCAGAATGTGTCAAAATTTATGTGCTATGGCATGCACTAAGAAGAAAAAAATGGAAGACCATATCCAAGGAAAAATAGAGCATGTACTGTATGATGTGATTTTTTTTTTTTTTTGGCATGCTGTATGGCAGGGTCACATTTCATTATTTTTCCATGTGAGTAACACATTATTGAAGCAACATTTGTTGAATTTTTGTTTGTTTGTTTTTGGGGAAGTACATGGACTGGGAATCGAACCCGGGTCCCCTGCATTGCAGGCGAGAATTCTACCACTGAACTACCCTTGCACCTCTGTATGAAATAATCTTAAAGTCTTCAAATCATGTGGAGTCCAAGACTTAAGCAAAAACTATAACTACAGTGCTTCCTATCTATACCAGACTTTTAGCTTCCAATTTTCAGCTGCTGTAAAGTGTCCAGCCATTTTACAACAGTTGTGCCAGTTTCAAAATTATTAAGGAATATTGCATGCTTGCTATTTGGTCTGAAAAAGGCCCATAGTGTCTAACACTAAAGTAAATTAAGTCTTCTGAGAAAGCTGTGGATCATGTTTAAGTTCTGTTAATTATTCTAATATCACACAACCAAATGCAAATTTCTAAGCACAATTATATTTCACGTATTTTCCCAATACTTTTTAATGTCTTCCAAATTGAAACAATTCAGCAATAAAATTGCCTCAAATGGTTGTTCTACAATCTACATGCAATAATAATCAAGCTATTTCTACTTAATATTTACAGAGTTATTTTATTTTAAATTTTCAAAGTACACAATACTTTAATATTTCAGTGTGGCAATTAAGAAAATGTGAGTTCAGGCTGAAACAGGGTATGGATGACTTATCTGAATAAAGCTGTGTACTATAATTGATTGAAAAGTAAATGGTTGTTTACTTTCTTTGCCTTTAGCCATTATTTTTCTATTTCAAATAATTCTGCGTTTTAAATGCTCCATCAGCCATTTTGTAAAAATGATGGTTTTGGTGGGTAAAAATTTGAAATGTGAAGAGAATGGCATCATAACATCATATCATGTTATCATATATTTTATCCTCCTTCCTTATTACCATATCCTTTCTTTTATACTAGGAATTAGCACAATTGTATTTCCAAGATTGTTTATTTTTTAAATATAAAACTAAATTGTATCTATAATTTTAATCACATTTTTCTAAAAAACTCCCAATTGTACTAATATCCCCTGACTAATTATAGTACACATTTGGCCCCACTTTTAAATGATTTTATGCTCAACAGCTTTCCTCTGCATCATTTATCCTCTGATCAAAAGGATTTTTCAGTATTTTTGCTCTAGTAGAAGCATCCACTGAGGATGAGGAAAGGGAATTGACATATGCTGAACTCCAACTGTGGAAGAGGATGTTTTCTTTTCTTATTTAATCCTCATGGCAGCCCTCTGAGTTAGACACTATTGTCATCATTTTATTGTGGAAAATGAAGTTCAGATATGTTAAGTAATTTACCCTTGGGGCCACCCAATTAGCAAGTGAAAAAGCTGGGATGTAAGTTCTGATCCCTCAGATTCTCAAACTCTTACTGAGCTGCAGTTTTGGGAAGAATCTTCAGAAGCACCCATTTGGTCTCAAAGAGGTGCCCAAATACAATTCGTGTTCCAATCAAAGTTAGAACGAATGGCAATGTTAGAAATACTGAGCGCTATCCATAGGTTGATGAGAACCAAGAAAGAGAATCCTGATATTGTTCTGTGATATGCTAATTACCTTAGAGATTTTAATAATGAAATATGATTCACTGCATAACTTAAAAATGCTTACTTTTCTAAAAGAAAAGAATAATACATTGTGTTATCTTATGCTATTTGAAATGTGTATTTGTGTTTGAACTTTCTCCTACTTTTTTGATAAGGAGGTATTCAGTGTTCTAGGAACAAATAAAATTTGTGTTGCTTTCCTATAATGTTAAGAAACATCTAGAAATGACAATTAAATTAGTATATGCACAATGCTTAAGGCTTGGAGATTTTGGTATCATTTAGAGATCTTGGTAAAATGAAAAGCAATTGCATAGAGTTGATGTTGAGTACTTTGGTCACTCCATAAAAGTAAAAGAGTTCTTTCTAAAGTCCCAGACCCTAAGAAAATGGAATAGCTGATTTCTCATTTTCCATGATATTTTAGCCCACCAAAGTCCAAGGATGAACTGACTTTACTACCTAATTGGAGGTCAGTGATCTACAGACTTTGGCCAACTCTGGCCAACCTATCTGTTTTGTAAATAAGGTTTTATTGGAACACAGACCCATCCATGTATTTATGTATTATCTAGGACCACTTTCTTATAGCCCCAAAAGCCAAAAGTATACTATCTGGCTCTCTACAGAAAAAGTTTACCTATCCCTGATATAGGTTAAATTACTAGAACCAGTGTTCATATACTGTGTTCATAATATTCACATATACATTCTTTTTCTTCTTCCCACGAATTATATCTATCCTTAGTGATGTTGTGAAAATGAGGTTTAGGAATTGGTGCTATCAGACTTCAAAAATCTCTTCCCTGGCATCTTTCCTTTCTCCCTCAAATTCCTTCTCTTTCTTTCCCACCTCCCTCTCTTCTCCCCTTTTTAGATAATTTCCTCTAACTTCCCTGTATTGCATTTAAATATTGCTTTATTTATTGTGAGCCTAATAGTGCATTGAATGATTTCACAGAATGGTGTGTGCACTGGCATATTATCTTGTTGAACTGTTCAATTAAATATGATAATGTTGAGCACGCTGACACTGTTAAACACTCAGGTGAATGAGCAATTCACCGTGAAGTGCAGAAATATTTGAAGTCATCTGCATGCCTGTAAGCAATATTTATTTTTTATATGAGTACTTCAGGCGTCTAGTGAATGATACATGCTAGAAAAAATAGTACTAATGAATTAGAATATATAGAAGACTGAAAAGAAGAGAGCAGTTAATTACTGTTTCTGTTTCCTGACATATGCAGAAAGAGCAATGTAAATTGGATATCAAAACTTTTTCTCTGACATTTGTAAAGAGGTTGAAGTGTACACCGTATCGTACTTATTCAATTCCATTGAGTGTCTCACCATAGCACCTAGCCCTTTTTAGAAATGTATATTTGGAGACATTTTCCTCAAGTACAATGAGTGCTTATTATTGTCCTGTTAAATTTTGTCTCAGTTTTATTAAAATCTCTGTTGCTGAAAGTTGTACAGTGAAATATCCCTTGGGTTGCTTAGAGCACCGTTAGCTGTCAGAGCAGTATTTTAGAACGTCTGGGAGCACAAAAATTAAGAAGGTTACTGTTCAATGGCATGTGGGTGCCAAAGGAAAATAATCCCTGATACAGTGCTGAAAATTCAAATTAAATGACAGTACTTTGACTTTGAGATCTTTGTTTCTGAAAGTTACTTTAACTGAAGAACCCTTCTGTTCTATTGAAGAGACCTCATTTCTAGCAGTATCCTATAAGAACTCTTAATTATTTTTCACTAACTTAGAAATGAAAGACAGAAAAGTTGTTCAGAAACAGTTCACAATGACTTAAAAGTCTTATTCTAACTTTTAAAACTTCAAAGAGTCTGTTAATACCTTATATAATGAAAATAGACAATGTCCTTAAATATACAGGTATTTATACTTTTGTATGTAAGGTAGAGTTCTGGCCAAACTATTCCTTAACTGGGAATCAGACTAAGCCTCTAACTCAGAATGATGGGAAATATTTATCAGACCTCCATGGGACAAAATGTAGTTAGTGCATCAGTATCAACAAAATAATAAAACTCACAAAACTTAAACATTCTTATTTTCAACTTCTCAGTTCTTGTTCTTCACACCAAAATCTTAAAGAAGTAAAATGCCTATCACAGAGCTTTGCAAATAATAGAGTTTCTATATTCTTCTTTCTCCTCCTCCTCCTCCTTTTCTTCATTAACACTCTCATCATTATGCTCATCAGTATCTGAATACAGTTATCTAAAATTGAGAATAGGAAGCTAAATATAAAGTATATTTGCTGATCCTATGATTCGTAAGAATATTCTGCATACTATTTTCCATTATTGTTCTGATTTTTAAAATATTGCTTTTCTCCAAGATTGCCATATAGATAAGAGGCAGTCCATACTGATTTGTGACCAAAAAGAACAATACCATTAAAACTAACACTTACGGAGAACTACGCTTCTTTAGCACCACTTATGAGGTTGTTGCACAGAAGGCCTAATAACAAAAAAAGTGTTGAATTTTGATGTAGTCAAGTTTTATCACTTTTTCTTTTTTTTCTTTCCACTTTTTCTTTTTTCTTTATGCTTTTGTAGTCATAGCTAAGAAACTATTGCCCTACATAGGGTCCCAAAGGTTTACTCCTTATATCTTCTTCTAAAAATTGTATAGTTTTAGCTCTTACATTTAGTTCTATGATTAATTTTGAGTCAAACTGTGTAAATGGTGTGAGGTAGGGATCCAAATTCATTCTTTTACATGCTAATATCCAGTGGCCCAAGCACAACTGTTGAAATCCCAGTACTTTCCCATTGAATTGTCCTGATACTCTTGTTAAAAATCATTTGACCATAAATATAAGGAGGGTTTATATGTGGATTCTAAAATTCTTTTTCATTGATTTATGTGTCTACTCTTAGGCAACCAGCACATATTATCAATTTAGCTTCATAACAGGTTTTAAAATCAAGAAGTATGAGTCTTCCAACTTCGTCCTTTTTCAAGAATGTTTTGTGTAGTCTGGGTGTCTCTTGCATTTCCACATGGATTTTTAAATCAGCTTTTTAATTTCTACAAAAAAGCCAGCTGGAACTTTGATAGGGACACCTTGAATCTTAGGCAAATGTGGTGAGTATTACCATGTTAATAATATTGTGTTCCAGTCTATGAACATAGAGGTCTTTCGAGTTATTTAGAGATCCTTTAATTTTTTCACATTTTGCACTTTCCAATGTACATGCCTTGCACTTCTTTTGTCAAATTTCTGACTATTTTATTTTTATTGATACTAATATAAATGCAATTGCTTTCTTAATTTTATATTCAGTGTTCACTGCTAGTGTATAGGCATACGATTTTTTTATATTGATTTAGTATTTTCAACCTTGAGGAACTCATTAATTGATTGTAATAGGTTTTTAGTGGATTTCTTAGGATACTATGCATACAAGAACTTGTCAGTCATCTGCAGTTAGAGATAACTTTAATTTTTCCTTCTCATTCAGCCTGGGTTCTTTTCTTTTTTTTTCCTTTGCTTTCCTAATTGCCCTGGCTAGACTTGCTAAAACCTTCAGTATAAAGCTAAACAGATGTGGAAAGAGTCAACATATCTGTCTTGTTCCTGATCTTAGGGGAAAATATTCAATCATTCAGCATTATGTATGATGATAATCTATGGGGATTTTATAGATATCCCTTATCAAGTGAAAGAAGTTTCTTTCTCCTCCTAGTTTGAGGAATTTTTATGCCCTTAAAGTGTGTTGGATTTTGTAAAATGTTCTTCTGCACCTATTGAGCTAATCATATGGGATTTTTCCTTTATTTTATTAATATGCTGTTACATTAATTGATTTTCAGATATTAAACTGATCTTGCATTCCTGTGATATGCAAGGTGAATAAATTGTTCCTGATGCATAATCCTTGTTATGTGTTGTTGGATTTGGTTTACCAGTATTTTTGTGGAGGATTTTTCTTTTACATTCATAAGTGAGAGTTGTCTGTACCTTTCTTTTAATGTGATGCCTTATTTGGGTATTAGAGTAATATTGACCTCATAGAATTGGAGAATGGCTCTTCATCTTTTTTATTTTAGAAGCATTTATGAAGAATTGGTATTGACTTTTTGATCTTTGGTAGAATTCATCAGTGAAACAATCTGGATCTGGGATTTTCTGTATATGAAACTTTCTGTTTTGAAAATCTTCTCTTTTTTTTTTCTGCATGGGCAGGCACCAGGAATCGAACCCGAACATCCGGCACGGCAGGCGAGAACTCTGCTACTAAGCCACCGTTGCCTGCCCCGGAAAAATTTTAAATGACTAATCTCCTTCCATATTATAGGCTTATTTAAAATTTTTATTTCTTTGTGAGTCAGTTTCAGTAAATTGTGTCATTCTAGAAATAGGTTAATTTCATGTTGTCTCATTTGCTACCATACAGTTGTTCATAGTGTTCCTTTATGATCCCTTTTATATCTCTAAGAATCAATAGTGATGTCTTCTTTTTCATTCATGAGGTTTGTAATTTGAATAGTCTCTTTTTTTATTGGTCAGTCTAGCTAAAGGTTTTACAATTTTGTTGTTCTTTTCAAGGATCCAACTTATGGTTTATCTAATTTCTCTGCATCTCTTTTCTCTTTTCAATTTCATTTATTCTTACTATAATCTTAATTGTTTTTCTTTTCTTCTTGATTGAGATATAGTTTGTTCTTCTTTATCTAGTTTCTGAAGATGGGGTATAAGATATGACTTAAGATCTTCCCTCGTTTTGTTTTTTTTGTTTGTTTGTTTGTTTTTGGCATAGGCAAGCTTCCGGGAATGAATCCGCCTTCATTTTTAATATAGATGCTCAGAATATATTATATAAATTTCCCTCTAAATACTTCTTTCTTTAGCCGAATCCCATAAATTTTGGTATGTTGTGCTTTTGTCTTCTTTAACTCAAAGTGTTTTCTAATTTCAATTGCATTTAGTAAGGAATGTTTTAGAGTTGCATTGCAGCATCTCTCTTCTCTGGCATTCTTTCCTGCAAACTCTAAGCATTTTTGTCTCCTCAGACTCCCAGTTCTGGGCTTTACATCAGGGAACATTCCAGGTTACTCTGGGGTTTCTTCTTCCTGCACTGCTGCCTGGAAATCCTCTCAAGGCTATAAACTGAGTCATTCACAGTCTCCACCTCATTTGCTTCTTTATCTTGGGGATGACTGTCCTTCATTGCCTCATGTGCAATATATACAAAACTTATAGTTTGTGGATTTTGTTCTGGCATTTGGTTGTTTCAGTCAGGAGGGTAAATCCAGTTCCTGTTACTCCTTCTTGCCCAGCAGAAGAATTGTCTTCTTCATTGATTTTTATTGGGGTTTTTATTTAACTAGTTCAAAATTGTATCACCTCGTGAGAAGCCCCAGCGTAATAGCAATGAATGGACCTACAATTTTTCATGGCATGTGTTCAACTACTTATCTAGACCAATATGAAATCATTAAGAACTTTGTAAAGAAAAATATGTTATATTTGGTTCAAAAACTCTCTAGTCTGAGTCAGTATGAGTTGGGGAAAGAACTATGACTAGTATCAGTTCATAGTACTTTAATTTTCGTTAAAATTCACCAATGCTTCAGCTTCATTTTTCACACCCCCAACTACTAGTTGCTATATTCATTGACTACAAAAGCAGATGTTGTTGAACCATGATGAACATTAAATCATAAACACTTATTCTACTTAAATAGTCTGAGATAATATACTATCTGGTCTGTGTGGTTTATTAAGCCCAGATTCTATTGATGGGAATTGGATTTGCATTTTTTTTTCAACTTAATGCTAGTATTAGACATGTTGATTAGAACCTTGCTGTCATGAGCTTTTCAATAACCTTTTTGAGAAAAAAAATGGTGAAGGTTAAGCTTAGCAGTCGCTCACCAAGATGCTAAAATGATGATACAATATTTATATTGTATCGAGAAGTGTCCTCTGTAATGCAATTCACTTTTTGACCATTTGTCCATATATTAACATTGCTGGGTGACACTGAAGCCCTTTCTCTACTTCATATTCAGCAATTTAGGGCTTTGGCTCAATCTTTATAGGCAATGACTAGAAGAAGTCATGAGGTTGTTAGGAATTCAGATGTTTGAGTAAAGAAGAAAAAATATGGAATTGGGCAAGTATTCTTGCTGTATGCTGCAGATTATGCTAACAGAAAAAAGTTGCTGTATTTCTGACCTCCATAAATAGAAATAAACTGAAGAATTGTGTTTTATTATTGAAACCTGAAAACTAAAATCAAGAAGAATACAGTTCAAGGAATTAAAAAGTTGTTTCTTAATCCATCATCTTTAATTGTCTCTTAATTATCACTATTTGAAATGTCACCAAAATTATATAAAAGTGATGCACACAAGGGTCTTTTTTCTTGTCCTTATTGTATAAATGAAGATTTAATAACAAATATGCTTTTTTATTGGCCTAAACCAAAAAAAAATTCATTTATAAAAAGAACCAATATGTAGCAAAAATTGCTTTAAATAAATAATGATCAAAAATAATAAGTGAGTTTATGTTTAACACAAACAGTAAATTGCGTTTCTCTTAGACACGACTCATAGTAATCAAAGTTTTCATGGTTGAACTGACTTTGGTGTTTAGGCATATATATGGTGGGTATATTTAAAGTTAAAATAGTCTTTTTTTTTAACAGCCCATTGAGTTTATTGAACAGTTCACAGATTGATTCAATATTCCTTTGCTTTTGGTGCATGTGTGAACGTTATTCTACAGTTGACATGTATAAACTTGCTTCTTTGTATTTTTTGATAGCACTGAATACTATTATCTATAGAAGACCTTGGTATATTAAGTTATTAATTTTACATTAAATTTCTTTTTGACTTCAGTTCTATGTGATATTTAGGAATTTCGGCACTAACTTGAGACAGTTTAGTTAACAAAATATTTGAAAAGAGACCGTTTCCCAAGTCTTTTGTTTTGTGTTTATTTGCTGTGTTTCTTTGATGCCAGGCACCAATGTTGGCTCTGTGAAAGCCAGTCACAAAATGAGAGTGACATGTTGAACACATGGATATCAAGGATGTGGTTACCTTAGCAACAGAAAGCATATAAAAGCCCTCAGAACTTCCACTGCTACTCCTGGGACATTCAGAGTTTCAGATACTGTAAATACTGGTGAATTTGACTCCTATGAGAGGCAGCACAAATATTAAAATATTATAATGTAAAGGTGGCAGTCAATTTTCTCCCAGGACCATATTAGTAACTGATAGTTCATTCCCTTCCTGAGATGGTTATGGTAGTCTAAGATGAAAGAATACCAACTTTTCTAGACCTTACACTGTATACAAATAGAAATTACCTTGCATTTCACAGATTTGCTTAAATTACTGAAATTTTAAGTTCCTGTTTATATTTGAAAGATTTGTTAGGGCCACATTTAATTTTATCTCATTTCCAGTAATAAAATGCATTTAAGTTCTGTATTTACTGTAGGAAAGATTATAGCGAGGATTCTCCATAGAGATTAGAGACTACAAACAATGCAGTGAAAATAGGTTGGCCCCTGCATATAACTGAGTCATGACACGATGGGTCATTAGAGTGGAAGTCCTTCTGATGTTCTGCCAAAGTAAAAATCACCTTTCTCTTTGGGAAGAAGAAGCTACCCTCATCAATTCTGGCTACCACTAGGCAAATCCTGTCTGTGTTTTAATATTAACAAAGGAAAAACACACAAACTCTACAATATGTATGTGTATATATATATACAATATATAGAATATATATATATTCTGCATTGATTTATCTTCTGACAATTTTTCATCATCATTATGGAATTCTGGGTTTTTACCTAAGCTGAAGAATTCAATAGCATCTTATAGGGGAATATTAATTTCTCTCTCTCTCTTCATC
This sequence comes from Tamandua tetradactyla, assembly GCF_023851605.1. Classification (NCBI taxonomy): domain Eukaryota; kingdom Metazoa; phylum Chordata; class Mammalia; order Pilosa; family Myrmecophagidae; genus Tamandua; species Tamandua tetradactyla. The sequence goes on from NC_135331.1 coordinate 155,306,653, forward strand.
CCTCCCTTTCTCTCTTTATCTCTATCTCCCTCATGTCCTCTTTGCCTCTGTTTAATTTTCTGCCTTATGTAGTGAATGATTCCTGCTACTACTCTCATGTAGTAACTGGTGCTAAAGTTAATTTACGTTTTTTTGTCCATAAAGAAGAGTTTATGTTTCTAAAGAGAGTGTGAAAGTTGAGCCCCTGATGGTTCATTCTATTCCTATTTCAGCCAACACCCTCATTATTGTAAGAATCAGTGCTGAATCATCTATGATTCAGCACTTTTTGCCATGTCCACATGACAGAAAACACCTGGTATTTGATACAAAGAGTCAAATAGATATGGTCAGTCTCTATTCATCTAAATTTTTTCAAGTTTGGACCTATGGAAGCTAAATCATCTTGAAGCAAGGTGCCTAGAAGCTATTATCCAAACTCACTTCAGAAATCCCTTCACTGATTTATGATTTAGTCTTATGTTGTGCTAACAGGATTTATAGAAAATCAATACCAAAATCTCCTATTTGAAATATGTTCTGTGTCTTTATAAAACATAGCTTGAAAATTTGGACCATTATTATACAAGGAATCATAAAATAGGTTATTTCTTTACTTTAGTTTGAAATTTTTATCTGTCAACTTATTTGTGTATTTCTTTTGTCAGAAAAAAAGAACTATACATATAGTCAATATGTCTCTCTCTCTCTCTCTCTCTCTCTCTCTTCGTTTTAGCACCTGGGAATCTTAGAAACAAATTGTTGAGTTATGATAACAACCGTCAACACATATTGTATCTTTAATATATACCAAGCCCAGTTCTAACTATTTTATATATATCGACCCTTGTAATTCTCACCTCAACTTTTTAGGTTTGAACTATTACTACCTCTATTTTACAGATGAGGAAAGTGGGACAAAAAGGGGTTAAAGACGTCCTCTAGGGACACACATCTTGTAAGTTGAGGAGCCAGGACTCAAGTCAAAGCTGTGTGACTCTGGGAATTGTGTTTTTAATGACCAAGCATCTGCCTTTGCAGTAGTGATCAGGTGTGCCTGTGTCTTCTTTTCTCCTCCGGCTTTTGTCTGGGAGGCACCGAAGTAGAGAATAGCTGTTCTCAAAGTCTGTTTCTGAGCCAGTAGTTCTACATCACATGGGGACGTGTTAGACATGCAAATTTTCTGGCCCCAAGCAAGAACTTCTGAGTCAGAAACTCGGGTAGGGACCTGCAATCTGTGTTTCAACAAGCCCTCCTGGTAATTCTGAAGCACAGCAAAGTGTAAGAACCACTGGTGTAGAAGAAAGAATGAGAGAATTTTTGCA